>NW_008606075.1:0-92568 GCF_000691845.1 Merops nubicus | reverse complement strand
CACTGGAATAGGTTGCCGAGAGAGGTGATAGTGGCCCCATCCCTAGGGACATTCAAGATCAGGCTGGATGAAGCTCTGAGTAGCTTGATCTAGTTGGAGATGTCCCTATTTATGGCAGGGGGGTTGGACTAGATGACCTTTGGAGGTCCCTTCCAGCCCAGACATTCTATGATTCTATGATCAGACATTTGGGAAAAGTTAGTTTCATATGTATTGTTTTGACAAAAAAGGAGATGCAAAGAAAAATTAACATGTGTATTGTTTTTATTATCTCTACTGTACTGGACTACAAATACAAAGTAATTTCTTATATAAGCAATGAACATGAAAAAAATTAAAGGAACTGATCCTGTTCACAATTGCTGGTGTTCTCGCTTGTCTCCACTGTGAAAATAACTTGAAAGGGCTTGAATCCCCTTATAAAATCCCAGCTTAAGAGGTGTGAGGATTTAAGATTGAGCTGGCCAAGCTAAACAGAGCCAGCAACAAATTTAAATGAGCCTACATGGTCAGCTACTGGGATTTCTACTCCATAGGACAGTGTGATAAGTAGCTCTTGCCTCCCACAGTGGATACATCTCGTCTAAAGTTAGTCACCTGTCTGGCAGGTGTCTAGCCTAAGATTATTTTTGTGGTTCTGTATATAGTCCATGTTTATTTATATCTGGGGAATATGTGCTTTCAGAGGATAAGTGTTTCTACCTGTCTTAGACTTGTACTTAGAAGGACATAAATTACCCTTTATAAGTGTCAAACACATGCTGTTGAGACAGAGGGCAGTCAATTTTCTTAGATTAGATGTCTAACTTTTCGTTGGCTAGAATTAAATGGAATTACTCCAATCCTGGTGTTTTCCTGCAAGATTTTCCTTTTCTAGACTTCCAGAAGGAATACATAAACTCTCCTGAGAAAGTAGCTGTATTGTGGATAACCCACATTAATAACTTTTTTTTTAATACGTGGATGGGTGAAATAATATATTAGGGTAAAATCCCTGTTCCTGAGGTTGTATATTGTCAGATTTCATTCATAAGATTTGACATTTTTGACTTAATTTAGTCGTCCATATGAGAATTCTCACAAGTGTGGTTAAAGATTCGTTATCATCCACATGACTGTATTTCCATGTTGGGACTGTAATGATATGCTGCATATGGTCCCTGGGGTTCAAGTACAGTAGATCTGCTTAGAAGTAAAGTATGAGTTCGATATAAATAAACTAGATCAGAGAAAAGTGTGAAATCTTAGCTTCAAAGAAAGTTCAAAGAATATAAAGCTGCTCAGGGAACAGTAGGAATGTTTAAGCCATTAGTGCCACTTGAGAAAATGAGCCACCTCCTATGTTGGAGCTATGAATCAACCTTAGCCTCCATTGAGCTTTGAATGCCTAATCCAAAATTTCAACATCATTAAAATATCATGGAAGTAAAAGAGTTAACTCAGCTGGTGCTATTTATGCAATTCCTAAACAGTGCATTACTAAGGCTAAAAAAAAAAAAAAAAGAAAAAAAAGTGACATTACAAATTGAAATTACCACAATAACAATCCAGACATTACCTCTGTTGACTATACTTACTGTCTCTCTTACCTGAATTTATTTTTCTTAAGGATTATTTGATGCATTTCTGTGAGACCAATTGTCTGCCATAAATCATAAAGGCTGATCAGAAGAAGAAATGTTACAGCACTGTTAGCCATGTTACCTCTCCCAGGCTTTTTCTCTAAGAAGAGGAATCTTATCTCATGAAATCTTACATTTTTATGAGTTTAGGCAGAGGAGGCTGGCAATTGGTAAAGACAGGAAGATAAATGCAATACTTCAAAGTCATTTTGTGGTTTAGAAAATGCAGCCAAGACTTTGGAAATTCTATAAAACCCCTTACTCTTCAGGGTGTAGGGTAGTCTCAGCATTAAACAAAACTTTCCCTGATGTTTCCCAGTGTCAGGAGGGTGAGTTTCTCTCTTCTTGTGGCAATGAGCCTAAGCCTCAAGTAGCCTTACAACCTCCAGTATATGCACAAGCTAGGGTCATTGATAGGAGAAGTTGGATCCCACACAGGGGTCATCCATAACCCTTGTGATATGAGATGCTTTCTTGTTTAGTAGAAGACAATCAGAGATAAAAGTGCTGCTTTTTTTCTTTTTAATCCCAATGTTGGTGACAAGGTGAGGTGTACAGGACAGATCCTGCAATGTAAAAATGGAAAGCTCTGTCAGTAAGTAATTTACATGTAAAGTAATATAATTTCATATGCATGAGGCATGAAAATGCAGGTGAAACTGTAGCAAGTGATCTGTGGCATTGACACATTACAACTGTCTTTGTAGTAGGGGATAACTCCTGCATGGAGTTTTGTGATATCTAATACATTTAACATGCATGCACATGATTATTAGGACACAAAAACATTTAATATAAAACTGAATGGGAGAAAATTTAAGGCAGGTACAGAAAGAGCATCTTTTTTTCTTATATTATTGATTCTTTTCCTACTTATTAGCCATTGTTTCCAGTTGTGAATGTCTGACAGAAACAAGCTCTTGCAGCTTTTTTTTTTTTTTTTGGTTCCACTTAGTGGAGAAAGGCATCCTTTGAACTCTGCAGAATCACAAGGTCTGACCCCTTTATTTCACAGTAAAATGGTGGCTCCCGACAAGTTGCTCCTTTCTAGCCCAGTCAACATTGCAACAGAAAAGGCCAAAAAGAAGGCATGGATAAACTCCCTGTGTAGCAATCCTAACCCCTGAAAGTAAGTGAAAGAGCACAGAGAGTGAGACATATAATATTTGTTCCAGCAATTCCCAGTGCACTTTTAAGTACTACCTAGTATCCTGGAGCTTTGATGTGCCAGAGAGCAAAATAACTTTGCTCAGCTTGCAAACCTTCAGGCAGATAGAAAAATAATTCCTCTTTAGTGCCAAATAGAGGTGACACAATATCTGTTGCTGAAAACTAAAGTTGAGATGATTTCAAATGGCAAGTGTTTTTTTACCTGACTAAATTCTTACTGCTGTTGTGTGTCATTCAGCATTGGACAGAGATAGCTACACAACTGGCCCATCAACAAGACAAAAATATTTCCCTTTGCTTATTATTATGTAAAGGAAATATTAGTAGAGTTAATGGACTCAAACTCATTTAAAGACTCTGGTTCACGTGTGGTAAGTATTACTGCTCTCTTGACAGCAATATTTTTGACTAAAATTGCATAAGAAGCAGGATAATTGTTATCCTACTGATAGGATAATGCTGTCTGGATATGCTGTATTGTGATTTTATATGCTGAGGTCTGAAGATTTATAAATACTTACCTCGATCCTTTTGTGTTTCTGTCACCAAGAGGTGAGGAGCTGGCTACCAATGCCACCTCTTGCTGCAGCACTTTTCTCCTGAGGCTCAGCTCCACAGTGTGGACCCTAGCCCTCAAAGTTGCTAACAAAAGTGAATCACACTCAAACCAGTACTGTTCTCTGTGCAAGCCCCCTAATGCTTCCACATGTGTTTGAACAGGTGAGTTACCCACTTAAATCAGGGACCAACATAAGAAAGGGTGTAATTGCTTCAAGAAACGTAGCCCAGGCCAATAGCAGTGAGGAGCTGATGAATTGCTTTATTCATCAGAAGGGGAGAGATTGGTTCTGAAACTTAACGATGCTAATTTCTGTGCCAAATAATACCAGTACTGATGGTTTAAAAGCTGTTGTAATATGCATCATTTCACAGATCTAAGTGGCTTCCTATACCCACAAAAGTTGCAGCTGTCCTCAATCTCATTCTCAAAATTACCTCTCTCTCCGTCTCTGATAAATTCCATAGTGTGATGTAAAATTTCACAGTACTCCAGAAACATTAAAAATGTAGTAGCAGTATAAAATAATTGAAATAAATATCACATTGAATAACACAGAGTATGCTATAGTGATTGCATTATTAATTTTTATTTTATTCAGTCATGCTCTTCACTTTAAAATTTACTGAAGGTGCCTTTGAATTTTCACTGTTGAAAAGCCCAAACTGAGTATTTAACTCAAATTTGACACTAAGAAACCCAGAGCCTCAGCCATGATGGACTTACAAAGTAACCCTTTTTTTTTTTCCTAAAAAGGCAGTTTTGATTTTCCTTGTCAAGATTTTCTGTACTGATGTTTCTTAATGAATACAAATACCAAAATATTTCATCTTCTAGCCTAGTAAGAGTAGCATGGGAGTGCAGAGAGGTGTGCTTGCTCCATCTAACTTTAGGCTGCCTGTATGGACAGTGGCGAGAGCTTCTGACTAGGCTGCTAGTAAACCTTGTGGGTCAACCTTTCCCCATCTTCCTCCTCCGGGAGGAAAATCTTGTGGCATTTAGTCTGACATTTCCAAATAGTAAAGGGGACAAGTCATTGTAAGATTGCAATGGATCTTGTAGACATATGTCTTCTGTCTTCAGAAACCATGTTTCAAGAGGAGAACTTGCTCATTCTGTCTTGGGCATCCTCTAGGATGTTCCAAGTCAGAAGTGGTTCAATGACATCGTGTAGCCCATTCCCCTGCACCAAAATAAGATGAACTACACTAATTTTTCTGATATTTCCTAGTGAAAGAGATCCCACAACCTCCTAAGCAAGATAATCCAGCATTTTATTGCCTCTCTTATTAGTCTGTTTTACCTCATGTCTAAATATTTTTTTAAAAATGTAAATGCTTTACATTCTTCCCACTGTCAACATAAAGAATAGTTTAAGTCCACCTTCTGAATGCAATGCAATACTAATTTGTTTTCTGTTTTAAATTCCAGTTTTCTGATGAATGTTTTTTCTCCAGACTCTCTCCAGTTTAGCCCATGTGCTTCCTGGTGTATATTGCCCATAACCAGACATGGCTCTATTGTGATCTTACCAGTGTAATTAGAGGTGTTCTTTACTGTGTATCTCAGAATATATCCCAGTTTATACACTGCAGCGTGGTATTTGTTTTTGCACAAGAGCATTGTATATTTTGTTTATGATCCTGGCCTGGCCTCTCAGGACTGCTTCTGGGCCACTCACTGCCTCCTCTGTGCTTATGCACAATATTCCACGACAGTTGGAAAAGACTGTCAAAAGACTATTCAAACGGTGGTCTGAACCCCGACTTGCTGTTGGTTCGTGCAGTTGCCCAGTTGCAGAGGACTGGAAGAGTTTCCAGTCTAGACAAAAAACAGCATCTAAGTACAGCCTGGGCCCAGCAGCTTGTTGGTGCATGGTCTGTCAGGAGAAGACCGCACTGAAGATAGATAGGTTCTTCCTTTCAGCTTCCTCTCTCTTTCTGCTGCCTGCTTCAACATGTGACCCAAAATGAGACCTCTTCCAGCTACTACTACCAGAGAAGCTCCTTGGAACAGAGAAACTCATCTGTCTCAAGGCTCCTGCTGCCAGGAAAAGGAGACTGGCCCCAGCAGCCTGAAACTGCATTGAGAGATGCTCAGCTAGCAGCTCATTGGTGGCAGCAACGCTTCTAAACATATCAGTACTTCTCCTTTCTTCCCCAGGATTCCTGACCTACTCTCAGTGCTGGTTTTGGTCCAATCCTGGAGTCCAGACAAGCCTCAGGGCAGGCTGGATCTGTGCTGTAGACAGGTTTGGAAAAAATCCTCTGGAGGAAAGGAGGTTAGTGTTTCCGTCTCATAGGGAGTGGGGGAAGGACATCACAGGCTTGGTTGTCCAGAGCTCCTGGTGGACAGCAGCTCCATAAAAGAGCTCCCCATAGGTGAGAAGAGAGAAAAATTGCTAGAATGAGCATTTTCATACATACACTGAGAAGTCTTGCTCATGTGGGCTCCCAGATCAGAACTGGGGAGACACACACACACACACATGCACTTTCTTTGCAGTTAGGTTTTGGCTATTAGGTACAATTTCTTTCTTGTTGTGGGTTTTGGTTCTTCAGGAGAATTCTTATGTTAACTGATAGGGCTTTGCTAAAGATGCTGAGGATAGGAGGAGCTGGGCAAACTTACTGCAGGAGTACATTTTGACAGGGTTAGGAAATGCCCTGGAAACACATGACATGTTTTTTTTTCCATCTTGTTCTGTTCACTGTCATAAAACTGTTTCACAAATGAATAAGTGGGAACTGATATGATAGAGAGACATTTTTCTCACATATATTGGCATTCCCATATTGGAATGTGGGGAACTAAATCCAAAGAGTGCTGCCAAAATTTTCTGAAGATGTGTTTTATTCACCTTGTAGAAGCGGAGTGCTACAGTGTTTTTTACCCTCTTATTTCATGTAAATTTGAAGATGGATAATTGTTAGATATCCATCTTGTAATTCCTCTTCCTGGAAGGGGAGGACATAGAAATGAGAGGGGAGGAAACGAAAGCTTTCAATGTGAAAAGATGTATGGAGATGGAGAAACTGATCTGTGTTTTGTTTTCAACTGTTGTCTTTTTTTCAAATTCTCCTGTCTTTATCCTTTTTTGTGTGCTTGTATCAAATTCATCCTCAAATAAATCAAAGCAAATCTCATACTTTGGAGCTTTTATGCAAAGACCTGGTTAAAAGATAATCCCAGCTTTTTTTCAGTGACTTGTCAGGGGCTGAAAGTCATGTATTCTTTCCTTCATACTTGAAACTAAAAGATCATTATGTAACTGAAGAAAGGACTGGTATGGTTTTGAGTGTTTTTTCCTCTCCTCAGATCAGGAAGAGGTAAAACAGGCAAGGATAGAATTTCCCGACAGTGCAGCAGGATTATTTTACACAGCTATTAGTAGCAGAGAGGAATGTCCATATTCATTCATCCAATCCAAACCATCAGTCATCTGGGAAGTGGGAACACTTCCAGTTGTAGGAATCTGAATCCACCTAAGAAATTTTGACATACTATTGCAACTTAGACAAGGTTTAGGATTGAACAACATGATGGCAGGGGTTATTTGTCTCCTATTAGACTCAAAATGTTTTTATTACAAGTTATCGAAAATTGTCAGTGTTGTCCATGTACCTTTGACCTCGGAGCCTTTGACAGGAAAAAGGGTTTATTAGCAAGATAGCTGCCAAAGAGCTGGTGAAAGGAGAAGATACAGGGGAACTTCATAATACTATAAATTATTTGCATATAGAAACACCATCCCTATCACATTAATGCAATATGCCTTCATCTTGAGACAAATTCAGGACAACAGTGAATGCCTAATTAGGACTCTTGCTTGATGTAATTCTGCATATAAACTTGTCCTGTACAAATCAGTGGAGCTGGAGATACCTTTTCGGGAAACAGCCTCAAGATCCACCTGTGCCAGGCTTTCTCCACCTGAATTCTTGGAAAATCTGGTAAAGAGTGGTGGTGTTTGAAATGGGAGAAGATGAATGAGTATGGCTCTGAACTTGGTGGGCATTCTGCTCTTCCCGGACCATGTGCCAACCCAGCTCAGTCTGGCTGGCTCCCAGCTCGGGCTGTGAGGTGGCTGACCTTGCTGACAGAAATGTGAGGCATTCTGACCTGCAGTGCCAAGCAGGGGTAGCCTGGGGGCTGCTGGCTCATCTGGAGCACCCTCTGGTTGCATCCCTGATCAGAAATTCTAGCTAGGAAAACAGCTAGCTAGAGCTGTTTTCCTCCTTTACCCCCGTACTATACTGTTTAAAGGACTGAGGTTTACAGCCCTGAAGAGGGTGTAGAAAAATGTGACAGCTGCTGCATAGTAGCTATTTCCTGTCTGACAACAAAATTCTTCTGAGTTTGGGAGAAAGGTCTTATCCAACCAATCTTTTGACCTGACTCTTCAATATAATGGTTATCACATCCACTACTTCCATGTAGTGTATTTACTGCAGGAATAATATTATTCAGGACATGTTTTCCACTGAATCACATATATCCAAGCACAAGAGGAGGGAATGAGTCAGGAGTCTGGTTTTAAAAATAATCTGGCAGTTTTCTAAAGCTGCCCAGATATGGCTTTTCATAGAGAAAGCTGTAAAATATCTGAGGTATTTGGGTTTGGCATGCTGGTCTCAAACATCGGTTGCTCAGATTGTTTTATTTGCAGAAAAGCAGTGGGGAAGAAAGAGTGCTCCCCAGGTGTGTCGGCCGACAGGAAATAAGTCAAGCTGCATGTGTACTGGTGTGGTTCTCCCTTAAAAATAAAATATTCTCCTTGTGCTGGAGACAGTAGTTTAGTATGTTAAATTATGTGCTGCAGTCTGCAACAATCCATAAAGCTGCCAGCGTAGCTCATAAGCCAGCTCACCATAACAGCCTCTTTTCAGCTTCTACAGGGTGCTTCTAGCACAAGGTGCATTGCGTGCTTGCCTGCAAGTGGTTTATGGGAATGATGTTTGGGTAGTGCATCCCCACGTTACACCATCCTTGAGAGACTTGTAGTCGTGACGCCTCTGGTCCTGTGGAAGGTGAGGGCCACTAAAAGCAGCATAATGAATTGTAGGCAGATGAGCCTTGACGTAAAAATCTTGTGTTCCCTTTTCTATGCGAGAGCACGGCGGTAGCATACATCACAGAGAAAATGCTCCTTTTCCAGACACCACTAGAGAGAGATTTCTGAGGATAAAAAAAAGGATTAATTTTTCATGGGGAAAAATGCAGGACCAAATAAAAACAGTTAAAGGATGAAATACGCTCACTGTTACCCTAGCAAAATCAGTTATTCTGCAAACTACATGGATATACTTCAAACAGAAGAATAAAACACTTGTAAGCAAAAATGTCCTTTTTTTTTTTTTTTTTTCCTCTGTAAGACTTTATCCCTACAATGATTATTGTAGATATGAAAGGTAGCAAGTTCTTCTTTCTCTTGAACTTTAAGTTGGGAATGAGAACTAAACTCAGACTTTCACCTTGCAATTCTCACTTAAATATCTTAACTGAAGATTCAAGGGAAGTAAAATATTGAATCTGAGATGAAATAAGCTCGAAGCAGCCTTTTGGGTTTGAAGATTTTCCAGATCTGTAGGAATAGAGTGTACAATTTCAGCCTTTAAGCCTATTGACTCTGGATAAGAGAGTCTTTCTATCAGTTTTAAAATTACTGGCTGTTGGTTTGACACTGCAGAGCTCTTCAACCTATTAAATAACAAAGTGATGTAGAAGTTGAGGTGTAGACTTTATGGATGCTCTTATATCCAAAAATATTTCAATTAATAAAAAGTATTCAGAAGTTGAGAAGAAAAAAATAACAGTATCATGTGGGCTATTTCTAGAGAAAAATCTACAATTTACAATAAAATTAGTGTCTGAAGTGAGTATTCCAAAAGCAGAAGGCTATTATTTCATATAAAAGGGAAGCCTAAAATAATGTTTAGAAAGCTGCATTTTTTCTGCCTACTCATGTATCAGAGTTCAGCTCAATTCCACTGAAGGACTAGCTGTGCTCTCAGAAGGAGCCAGCTTGGAGGAGAAGAACTCCAATCAAATGAAAGGCGAACAGAAATATCTGGCTTAAAACTGTCTAGAAGTCTTTCCAGAGATGCAAAGCAGTGCATGTGTTCTGGTTGTTTTGCCATTCATTTAATTCCATTTAAACACAGTATGATTTAGTCAATTCAAATACAGTTTAGTCCCTCAAGTAAATGCTACTACTTACCTCCGTGGAATGTTCTTTTTGAAGAGATGTGATTGCTAAACTGCACTGGAAGCAGAGAACCAAAAATGTGAGAAACTACTAAAAATTGTTATCAGCTCAAAACTTGGACTTTAAGTGTTCTTCCTACTGCAACCGTAGCTAGAAGCCATGAATTAAAAGTGTTTAAAGTATATCCACAGGGAAGAATTATATTACTAATACACCACGCGTGATATCAACAACATGGTTTAGTGTTCCAAAGTGTTTTAGACAACTGCATATCTTTTAAAGTAGAGTTTTATTTGCTAAGAACAGCTTTGAGTTGCACATCTCTTGACTAAAACTTAGAACTGTTCTAGTATAAAAATTTCACTCGTTTATGTCGCTCATGACTTGTTATTGGCAAAACCAAGACATTTTTTTGTTTTTCCCAGGGACGTGTCGTGTTTCTTAGCTTAGTTCTACACAGGGCCCAATCTTCATGTCTGCCACACATTCTTTCTATGCTGCAGCTCTTACCAAATTTTGTATCAGCTGCTGAACAGTTAATACATTTAATATGATCTTCCTTCAAAAGATAATGAGTTTTACAGTTATGTGGCTTTGCAGTATCGTTTGTCCAATTGCTTTTGTGCCTGGATTGTTTTAACACATAATTTTTGAAATGTCAGGAAAATGGTAACTGAAAAACTAGAATGATGTTGCTTCACAGCTCCCCTTCTTGGTAAATTTTTTTTTAGCAATATCTTAAATATGTATTTTTCAGTGACTCTTTGTGAAAGAACCTGCACCTTGGCTTGTGCACTAGTGGTGCAGTGATGCCTGGCTTATCTCAGTGATCCTCTATAGAAATATTTATGTTGTGTTCACAGTGATTTGATGTGGCCTGCCAAAGCATACTGTGAGGCGTAGAGTTCTGACTGAGCCGTTAAATGTTCCTACAACCTCCTTTAAGTATCAGAATGTCTTAGCCTAATTCTTCAAGGGAAGGACAGACAAGGGCAATGCACTTATGGGTTGCCAATTTCCCTTTATATTTGCACTCCTTCGTCCCAAGGATAGAGACAGCCATAAGTCCCATTTTTAACAGCTGAGTATAGCAATTTGAAAACATCTCTTTAAAAAGATCCACTCAAGAGTTTTGCAACAGCAAACCAAAGTTTACTTTTTTATAGTTCTTTTATCCCTGGATATTTTGTTAAAACTGATCAAACCATTATGTAGAAAAACTCTCACACAACGACTTTGCAAACAGAGTCACACTTTTTCTATTCCAAATAACAAATCAGTTTGTGCTTATTAATTTACAAATTCACAGGTTATGAGAAAACTAAGTATGTGATGTTTCAACCGTGGTGGCCTTGAGGATAGTGAAGGTATGTAGCATGTAGATGTGGAAAAGTTTTCCTGCTTTTCATTTTTACTTAAGGCAGCTGTGCATTTTAACAGGTTACATCACTAGTGGAGGAAGAAATTATGATCTTATTGATGTTAGTGAGAGGTTATGCAATGACGTCAGTGGGTCATGATTCACAAGCTATGTGAAAGACATTAGCTGCTTTCTCTGCGGGAATTCTGCATAGCTAGAAAATGTATTTTGTTGAAATCAAACCAGAAGCCAAATACTGGAGTAATAGTATAGTGTGGTTTCATGTAGATTTTGCTCCTGTACTGCATTAATAATCAGTGTATAACCAGTTGGCAGCCAGCTGGTATCATCAGAGAAATAGGTATTTAGCTGCCATGCCCCATGTACAGCATGACAGCAGAAACAGCAGAGTGCAGAACTTTTGAAGTTGTGGTACACAAGGAAAGCATGGCAGGCTGGCTGCAGGGAGTCCCGGAGGAGATTTTTGTGACACATTTGGGATTTGTTTTCAGGTTTCTTCAGAGATCCTATTGCCTTTTCCAAGTTCCTTGGCCCATCCCAAGTAATTAATTGCTTTTCATTTGTGTAGCAGTAGAAAAGGCCTATAAACCCTTACTTGAATCTGGAGGTAAGAGGAATAATTTGTGATAATTTCTGGTCTCTGACATAACACTGGCCTCTTTGTCTCTTACTGCTTTGAGTGCTGTCTTGTCGAAATGTGTTGTAGAAAATGTATCTGGTCTAAACCATTTATTATTATGAAGAAGCCAGCACAAATCCTTTATAATTATCCAGCTAATGCAGAGTACCTTGCATTCATCTGGCCCACATATCAGTGCAATAACAACTTGCAGTTATCTTAAAGTACCTGGTTTTGAAATCACTGCATTTCTTCAGGCATAAGTGGACACTGGAGCAAACTTTGGCTTGGATGTGTGAGATCATGAGCTGAAACAGGATAGCTGAACCTCTTCCCACAGAACGGCTTCTGATGGCAATGAAACTGTAGTTTCATTTTGAAGTCCATAATTACAATAAAAATGAACATGCCAAAAAGGTGCTTATAAATTTAAACATATTATTACAAGGTTGATCTTCTCAAATAAGTAATTAAGGGGCTTCTCAAAAGTGTGTGTGGTTAATGTTTTATTATACAAAGTTTTCATTCGGGTTGTTGCATTTGAATGCTCAGGTGAGCATATATGTATGTGTGGTCTGTACATGCAGTGATACTTAATTTCTGTATATAGGGAGAGCGAAAGATCAAAGAGCTACTGAGGTAAGAGCAAGTGGTAGGCAGGACTGGTGCCTGGTAGCAAGATAGGTACCTCCTGTCTTCATAGGTCCCATGCTGCAGTTCTTCTGTGCACGTTGCACTGCACTGGCAGTGGCACTGGGGAAACGGCTCACCTGAGCTCAGGCTAGTGCTGAGATTTTCTGTGGAGACATTGTCCACAACGTAAATAAGCATGGAAAGCTAGTGGTACAAGCAGTTTTCCTGTTTCTCCTGTGAAACAGGTCATGAGAGCATGAAAATATACTCATAATGATTCTCCAGTATTTAGTAAGGTGTAAGGTAGGACCTGTGCCCCACGTTCACAACAGTTTTTTAACGCTGGCATATCACAGCAGGCCATAAATGAGCAATATAATAGAGTAAAAATGATCACTCTAGGCATACCACTCCTAATTCCCAAAAGATGTATTTCATACAGCTGCACTACTGTGGTTTCAGGTGGCCAGAAGCCAAAGAAGGCAGCTTGAAGTCTATAGGAATAAAGGCATAGGAAAGAAAAATAACATGGGATGCAGAAAAAGAAGCATTCAGCAAACCTTGGAAGGACCTGACTTCTCAGTGCCAAATGGCAGGGAAGGATAGGCAGGTAAATTGAAATGGAAAAAAAGAGAAGGCGAAGGGATCTTAGGCTAAAAAGGAGAAGCTGCCCAGCCCCCTTGCTCCAGTGGCTATTGAACTGATCTCAGAAGCTAGCTGAGGTGCTGGGGCACATAAGGAAATTCCACTTTCTTAAAAATCTTAATAATGCATTTGTTAGTTTATCTTTTTAATATGTATTTCATAATAGAAAATCTAGATATTCGTTTATCCTTACCTTTTTTTTTCCTATCTGTAAATCTGAGTCTTGGCAATCTGATGCAAGAAAGCCTTCCCTCTCTGTGGGAACAGCAATTTTAAATCAAGATGTTAAAATACTTTGGCAGTGACCAGTACTATAATCTGTTTTCTCTCAGAGTCTGAAGAGTGAGAACTGGGATTTCTGCTTAATTGTGCAAGCTATCCCAAGAGCTGCTTATACAAAGGTAGGGGAGGGAAATGTACCTTTTGGAGGGCAAAGCTAGCAGGTGTGCAGGTATTAGGGAACACACATGATCTCCGAGGAGGTTTGTAACAGCATTGCCAGGAATATCTGATGTTTCCAAGAGCTGGTACAACTATAAGAATTTACTCTTGGGGCACTCTGCCCCCAAATTTTTTTGATCTATTAACAAGTCTAGCAGCCTCACTTAGTTTCCCTATAAACACATTGTTCCATTGCTAGGTTACAAAGGGTATTTCTCTACCCTCAGCACCTGTAGTACAGTATGGTTATTAGACTGGAAATAAGCTGAGACCTTGGGAAGGTAATTAGTAGCTTTGAAATTAGTCAACATGCAAAAATGGTTTCTTTTTTTCCTTGCTCGGAAGTAAATTACAAGTAGTCTAGGATATTGTTCGACAGCTTTTCTATGTTGTGAGCCTGTTGCAGTCTGTGGTTAGACTGAGATCCTTGTTAGTAACCCAAAAGGGCTGTTAATTTGAACATTCATTTTTAAGGAGGAATCAATACATTCTTTGTCATGTGTATGTCACTGTGCGTGCATGGAGAAATGTTGCTTACACATTGTCCTTATTGGTGGAATTTTATCTGATGTTAATATTTCACCTCTGGGCTTCTGTTCCAGAAAATAACTAGGGAAATTAACAAGTAAAATATCAGAGATTTTATATAGGGGTAAAGCCTTGCCAGCTGCTGGAAAGTACCAGCAAAATAAATGTGAATCTTCCCATCCCACCTTCTCTCCCAAAATGACTGAAGAATGGCTTCTTTTACATTATTATTTCTGCTACAGAGCACAGTTTTCTCATTGGATGACTTATAGTACCTTACCCCTTTTTAGCTACAGAAATGAGTAACCCTCTATGTCGCTAAACAGAAGCAATTTTTTCTCCATCTGAAATTTTGTGACTTTTTTTTTTTCTTTTTAAGTTAACTTTAGTGAAATGGAAAAGTTCTGAACACAGCAAGAGCAATAAAAAGGCTAGTTAAAATATTTCTGGCTCCAGTGAATTTGTCTTAACCAGTAAAAAAGCTTGAGTTTCACACCTGAAAGGGAGTTCTTGGGTTGTGAGCATGACAAGTGACCTCTAGGTACTAGTCTACAATTTCTGTTGGGAGGCACAGATTAGAGTTAAAACAGTTAAAATCTGACTTTTTGAAATCATGGAATCTCAGAGCAGTTGTTGATGAAGGCTTCTTGTCTGCAGCTGTCCCCTGCAGAAATTTGATGAGAAGAAGCCTAAATTTAAGCACAGGGTGCTGGAATTTGGAGTGAGCAGGGCTGCCCCAGAGCTGCCTCAGGTCTGTGGAGGCACTTCTGCTAAAAGCAGCCTCCAGAGGGTTGCAGCTCAGCTGCTGAGTAAGCAGGCCAGAAATTAAGCTCCAGGTCTTTACTGTTGCTTATGTTCACACTCATCAAAATTAACCACAGGGTAATTCTTCTGAACTTCGTTAAAATAGGCTTAACCTGTCAGACCAGAGTGGGAGCAGTGATGCCTTCTCCTGCTCTAGGAAGATGCATTGTGGTTGTTCGGCAGAACTAGAACTTGGCAATTAACTGTAGAGTGATTAAATGATGATTCGTCTGAATCTGGATCTAATGCCCAATGTCAGAGGCAGTCTTACTCTGCAATGAAATAGAAAATGGTGCGTTACAAGCTGTAGTGCAGATTTTTTGGTGATAAACTTCTATGCAATTCAGATTAGCTAATTTTTCAGCAAGTTTTGAGTGCAGATGTTGCCAGATACGATGTATGACACGAGGTAACAGTTTTATACCATTAATATGTGTTGCCTCTGCAACACATTAACATTCCTTGTTAAGCATAGCTCATGGATGTGTTCCAGCTCCTGAAGCTCTGGTTACATTTAAAAAATTGCATATTTTTGCATTTGTTTGCACTCCTTTGTTTTTTCTTATCTATGAATATTCAAAGAAATGAATCTACTGTCACAAATGTTCATAAAACAGCAAATTATAAACTAACATTAGAGGATGTTGCAGTATTCCAAGCACATGACCATGGGAGTTCTCTTCATCTGCGCTTGGAGGAGGAATGAATCCTTGCAAGAATATTAAGAAATAGACAAAGATTATGGATTGATTTTTTTTTTCCCCACAAACCTCCTTTAGAAAAAATCACTCATTTGTAATAAAAAAAACCCAAAACCACAACATGCCTATCCTTCAGAAAATTCTGATTTTCAGCAAATCCCTGCTGTTCTAAATCTGACAACATCTGAGACATCATCAGTGTGACAAATTTTATGCAAGTATAGGAATAAAGTGAAAGCAAGTGCAATGCAGAATACTACTACATCTCCAAGGCTGGTTTCCAAGGCTGCTTCTTTGGTGTGTGGTTGAAAAGAGCAGTAATAGTCTTTCCGTGCTTTATGCAGGGAACACCTGAGAAACAAATTCCTTTGCTGCCATGATCTGGATGCCTCTTCAGGAACAGTTTTGCTCCTACTGGAGTATATCCTGATGGTGTATAAAGCAGATGTGTTTTGTTGTTGTTGTTGTTGTTTAGGATCTTCTCCACACTGTGTTTTCCATCAGTTGTTTGTACCAGACAGGATTAGTTTTGCTTGATTCTTTTATTTTTACTATTTGGACTCTTCTATCCCTTTTCATTTTTTGTTCTTCATAAAGCCGAATGTTATTGCTTAGCATATCGTTCTTTTTATCATCCTTATTTCATATCTGTCCATCAGCATTAAATACTGTCAGTTTTAAGCCTTTGAATGATCAAAGCTGTTCAACAGCTCTGTGCTGCATCTGTTTTCCTTTGCTACCCATTTTTTCAGTGTTCCTATCAGTCATGCAGGATGCAGTGCTTTTTTCAGTCCTTTCCTGTGCTTCGTGTAACTCTGTTTTAAATTTTCTAGGCCATCTTTCCATGCTTTTCATAATTCCCACACGTCAGATTCTGTTATTAACCTTGAGCATGCGACTTTGTAAAAAATGCTTTATGCAGTGAAAACAACTTCACGTCAAAAGGAAATCTTCTGACACCTGTTAAAGCATATCATCTTCTTATTCTTGAAGGTGACTGTGCACATTATCTGTAACTATTGGCTTTCTGGAGACAACCACAGCAATAAGAGAAAGGGATGTTTTAAGGTATAAGACTTAAAACTGTGAGTGTCAAATCCCTCTCCTGTCCCGAGGAATCAGGCATGTTTCTTCTTGCCATTCTGGAAATGAGAGCCATCTTAGTCTCACTTTTTCAAGCTCTCTTATTCCCTGCCATCAGGAGCTAGCTCACCTCTTTGTATCTTGACCATCCTCTCTGTGTGAATTTGCAGAGGGTTTACCACAGGCTAGACAACCTTGTTTGTGAAGGGAATCTGCAGGACTAGTCCACTGGACATGTTTTGAGTGAGAATCCAAAACAGTGCTTGAGCTCAGGTGTGTCAGGGTGCAAACTGGCTGTTGCTGTGGTCTTCATGAAAGCATTAGGGCAATTCTGAGAAGACAGTTGGGACCCTTAGCACAATCTCTTGCTCTGGAGCATTACAGCCCCCTTCCTAATGCTGCTGAGCAGGCTGAAAAGAGGTGTGCTTATTTTGCCCTCAAGTACCTGCTCCGGAGACTGGCTAACTTATGTAATCTAGTCTTTAAAGACGAAAGATGTGATTTAGTTTTTCTACTTGCTTTTAATACGTTATTGTTCTGCTCTGCTTTATCTGAGGTAGATGTTGTCTACCCAGGTATGTATGAAGAGGATGTAACTTGCAAACTGCCCTGCTCTAAGCTTTGATATGTCTCTTAGCTGAAAGTGGTGCAGTAAAACCCAGAGTTCACAGCAACCTTTCTATGTTGAAACACAAAAGTTTTACATTTCTCTAACATATTTTCACTTGGACCTTAGAACTCTCATAAAGTATTTGCTCATGTTGCCAATTTTACCTCTTCTCCTAACATGAAGAATCCTAGTTATTACTTTGTCTGACACTTAGGGCAATTAATTTCATAGTAATTATTGTTCTTACCCTTTGCTTTCTCCCCTCATATAACATTGCCTGACACTTTCTATAATTAACCAGAAAAGCTTAAATCTTATCCACTATTCACTGGTTTCTGCCAGAGCTAAACTTCACTCTTCTTTCCATGTCTGACTGGTTAAGATGGTTGATGCACTCCATACCAGCATGGCCAGTATGGTCTGAAAGGGACCTGCTGGTCAGTGATTTTTGTCACCCCATACTAAAGGCATGTTGAATTAACTATCTTGGACTTATGTGGATGTTGTGAACTTCACTCCTGTTTTTCAGATTAAATTGGACAAATAGCTGCATTCTGAATGAAAGATGGTGAAGGACAAGAACCTCTGCTACATTATATACTGAGTACTATTAAATCTTATTTGAAAGTCAGTCCTTGGACCAGCAGAGGATGGAGTTAACCCAAACCATTTCAGGCTGTCTTACCAGGACTGCATAATATTGAGGCTTTGCCATCTTGAAGAGGGTCCATGGGCAAGGTTGAGGTGATTATTTTGCCCTGAATAGCTTTGTACTGTTTCAAACCAGGCATGCTATCATTTCTGCCATTCCACACAGAAATGGTAAGATGTGTGGTCTTAGCATAGAGCAGCAGGAAGTCAGAGAAAATCAATCTGTAAAGGATTTTTCTAACTTCTCACTACCTTTTATTTTTGTGGACAGCAGTCCACATGAGGAATGTGCACTGCTTTGTGGGGCTAACAGGACTATGTTTGCATATCTATGGACATCCTGGTTTGAGTTAGAACAGAATTAATTCTGTTCAGTAATTTTATTTTTCAACCAAGTCTCTTCTAAGTACTTTCTGAAGTTAACAGCATAGTTTCGCAGACAGTGTCTGCTTCTAGCAGTGGTAATGCTTGATGTTTATAGTTACTACCAAGGACTGGTGGGCAGAAAAGCTCTGGCTTACATTTGCTCCTAGGGAGACCAAGATCACTGCTAAATCTTGTGTGTCAATTCAGGGGTGTAGAAAGTAACAGGCTGCACCTGTGGGGAGCAATGGGCAGGACAGGTGACCCTAAACTGACCCAGGAGGTATTCCATCCTGTCGCTGCCTGGTCGTAGGGAAGGATTCCAGTGACAAAGACTCAGTGCAAGTAAAGACAGATTCAGATCCAGTTTCTTTTTTATTCAGAATGCTATGCTCTTTTTTTTATAGTCAGCCAAAAACAGGCTTCGTCTGTTACAAAGGATATTATTAGTCAAAACATCATTATATTTATGCAAGCGCTTATCTGACAGGTGGTTATAAAAATAATTTTGTTATCCTTTACATTTCCTCCTAATCAAACAATCACATCTCCAGATGTTCACAATCTTTGTTCTTGCGCCATAGGTATGGAACTTATGGTCTTGTTTCTCTTCTATTTTCCTGCCTTGTTTTTTACGCCAAGGTCAGTATGCCCTTGGCTATTCTGCACGTACAGATCAAAGTATCTTCTTATACACAGGCTGCAAGGCAAACGCACCTGCGAGGGCCCCAACACATCCCATACATGTCATATCCAGTATAAAGCTGACAGATCAAGACAGTCAAGCTCTCTTCTTCAGTGGCCAGCAACCAAGGAGGACTTTGTCCATTCTGCCTTCAATCCCGATCTGTGTGTTCCTGAATCTGGTTCCAGATTCTGTCTCCTGAATCTGGTTTCTGTCTGCTGCTGAGTTCAGTTTGGGACTTCCCCAGTGCCTGCTCCACAGCATCAGTGGTGATGGTGATGTAATTGCCATCAGAGGAGCAAGGTTGATAATGGTTTTGTAAATATATTTTTTTTTAATTGTTTTTGCTATTTTCTTTAAAGCTGTTTTAGTTTTCCAACCTCTAAGTCTCTCTCCTTTATTCCCTTTCTCTTCCCCTTTGGGAAGGGAGAAAGGTTAATAAAGGGCATCTGTCATTTTTCTAGTGGCCAGGCCAGGGCTAACCCTTGATAATGGAGAAAGGAACGTGATAAAGAGTTAGAAAATATGCCAATTAAGGTATTATGAACTTCTTACTCAGCAAAAATGAGGTAAGGTCTTGTACTGGCTTTGACTGGGATACAATTACAATTTCTTCACAGTAGCTGGTATGAGGCTGTGTTTTGGATTTGTACTGAAAACAGTGCTGATAATATAGGGATGTTTTAGTTACTGCTGAGCAGTGCTTGCACAGGGCCAAGGTGTTTTCTGCTTCTCACCCCACCCCACCAGTGAGTAAGCTGAGGGTGCACAAAATTAATTCTAAAGCTCATACAAAGACCCTGGTGCAATACCAATTGGTTCAGACAAAGCATCCTTGCTTAGTATTTTTCAGCAGTAGAAAAAGCAAACAAATTAATAACAAAATAAATAGACACAAGAAAATGAAAATATTTGGACAATTAAGAGGAATAAGATGACTAATAGAAATGAATATAACAAAACCATCATGTCCATCATTGGACAGGACACTGACAGTCTCACCTAGAACAACATGTACTGTTCTACTGCTGTGTTTCAGAAAGCATTTCTCTAAAATAAAAGACATTCAGAGAAGTAAGCATGCTTAGTAGAACGGGAAACTTCCATAGATGAAGAGGAATAAAAGAAGAAAATGTTAAAAGCAACAAGAAGCAATATCTCTGGGGCACAATTAAGAAACAACAGAGGACATGTTTCCACTTCTGTTAATCCTCTAAAGGTGCAGGAACAAATAATTGTTATCCAATTAAATTAAAAAGCTGCAAATTCAAAGACGGATCCCTTTTTGACCAAAAATGTGGAGACTCATTGCTACAAACATCCAAAGAGATTTTTTTTAATTACATTTACCTGAGTGTGAAAAAAAAAAAAAATATCCATCATTTACTTGTGGAGGAAAAATAATTTGGGGTTTGTTTTGAATGACATCCCTTCTCAGGACAGCGTTTTTCATTCAACATTATGATAACACGCAGCTTCCAGGAAAAATGGACTTGTTCATCCAAAAACAAGAATTTTGCTTTCTGTTTATTAAAAGTCAGTGAAGTAACGTAACTTTTATAGTTAATGCAGAATACCTAGATTTTAAAATAATGGAGAAGAATGCTTTGATATTCAAAGACAGATCTTTTAATACAGATTTTATTAATTTAATAGTATCTTCATTTGTGGTATATTCACAGTAAATTTTGAAATAATTTTTCCCATGCCAGAGTGCCTCTTATTTGATGACTTCTTATGAGCACATTAAAAAAAGAAGGTGGTACATTTGATAAGTCTCTATGGCTTCTCTAAGGAGGGGAGAGAAGGTAGTGCTGAGAGATTAGAAGTCTGATTAGTGCATAATGAGGAACTTTACTTTCTAAAATAAAATTAGAGTAATTATAAAATGACACATTCACTTATCAATGCAATGAATTTACTAAGGTTACCATAGAGCTGGAGATCATAAATATATGGAACTATGATAATTTCTGACACTACAGTGAGTTTCGGAGGCTGAAATAATCTTGCAGAGAATTCACATCCTGAGCTCTGAGCAGTGACTGAACCTGTTGTGTGATGAATGGATGTGGGAAGGGATACATGCAGCAACAGCATAAGCATCACTATTTTGCATAGGACCATGTCCCAGTGCACCGATGTTAGGCCAAAGACATTTGCAAGGGGTGTATTTCTTTATTTTTCTTGACACTTCCTAAATCTTTCTTCCTTTTGCTTCTTCTAGCCTCTTTCTGATGCTTCCCTACGTTCTGATACGGTTTTAAGAATGTACACACCAACAACATGGCTCCTTTGCACTGTCAAAGACCTGTCACAGAGCCACCCATCCAGACATCTCATTTAGAGATTGGATCCTGAAAGCAGTCTGCCCAAGGCTATGGGTTGGCAGTGTAACAAGAGTATTGAGGCAGTGCAGTCTAACAAAATGCTGAACCTGGCCACTGACCTGAATGAGGACCTCACTTACTCTCTTTTTCCGGGAGGCACCGACTTTTGTGCAAATCAACATTCTGACCCTCACTGACTTCAGGGGGAGCTGAAGATCCTCATGGGCAAAAACAGCACAGTCAGAAGTGCTGTCCACAGGAGTCCTGCCCTGAGAAAGTGCCTTGTTAATCTTTCTGTCCAAATAAATATCAACCAAATAGAAAGGATAAGATGTCTGCAGGTTCTTTCTTTTTTTTTCTTCCCTTTTTTTTTTTTTTTAAGCATTATTCCATTGGTTATTCTAAAGAATTAAGCATGTTCAGCATAAAACCAGTAAAGCCTAATTCTGCTTTTGTAATTTGGGTATTTATTCAAATCTCTTTAAATGGGGCTGTATCTGATACGGCAGAGAGAGTTCTGTTTGTCATATGATAAACTTTTTGCACTACTGTATTGTAACAATCTTATTATGACTCTATAACCTTAAAGTAGGACTTGGATCAACCAAAGCCTTTGTCAGGGGAAGAAAAAAAAAAAAGAATAGGGAAAGTAAAATTTGTTCATGCTGATGTTTCTGATCATGCAACCAATCTGCCAGAAATACTTAGAATATTTTTTGGACAAGAGCAAGAATCTTCATGTATGTCCTGAGTTTGGCCAGGATAAGGTTAATGCTTGCAAGAGGCAACAGCTGGGTGGGGCTACAGCCAGGATAAACAACTGAACCAGCCAATGGGATATCTGGTACCATGCTCATGTCATGCCCTCTATATAAAGGAAAGGGCTGGTGTGGAGAAGTGGTCCTTGTTTTCAGTGGGTGGCTTTATTTTGTGGCTGGAGCAGGGAGAGCTGCACCTGGGTTATGTGGTTTATTAACATTTGCTTTATATATTATTTCACTAGTATTACTGTTATTACTGTTGTTTCTCCTCTCTTTGTGTTGCTCTATTAAGTTGTCCTTATTTCAACCCATGGGCTTTTTGTTTCCTTTCCCTCCTGATTCTCCTCCCCTAATGCATGGGAGGGACGGAGCAGTGGGCAGCAGCTGCTGGTGTTTAGTTGCCAGCTGAGGTTAAACCATGACAGCATGATGCAGCAACAGAAAGGCAAAACAGTGAGAAAAGGTATTTTTGGGAATTCTGTCTTTGAAATTACTGGTAGCCCAAATTGGTTTTAAATAACATGTGTGAACAATAAGCTGGCTGCAGAATCACCACAAAGATGATCCTCCAGCTCTTGAGTGGGAGATACTACTATAAATACAATTTTCTATTGTTATTCAGACCTTAAATCCTCAGATCATTTTAATTTTCATTGCTATTATTGCCTGCCTTCAGCTCATCCACTAAAACAAAGGACTGAAGCAGGAGATAGTGAGTTATCTGGCATGCTTCAGAAACAGATCTTTAAGGTGCAAAAAATGATAAATTCTTGAGACGTTCAGTGAAGGCTGCTTCTGCTTTCTGGGTGGTAGTAATGTTCAGGGTGCAATGCAGATGATGTGCTAAGATGTGCTGAGTCCCCTCAGAGCTGAGAGCAATGTAGGGCTGGGAAACTGCTCTCTCATTGTGCCTGTAAGAAACCAGGCTGTAAAGGTCTTGGCCTTTCTTCCTTTTCTCCTGATATACTCAGGATCAGATAGATGATTGATTTGGGCTGTGTTTCCTTTGCCCATTCCAGTTATGTGCATATCCTGTCCTCATATACATTCAGTGATGCTGCAACTCATAGCCTGAATCTCAGAGAGATTTTAGGACAGCCTGCCTGTCTTATATGTGGGCTTTATGGCACAGCTTCCCCGCTCCTCTTGGGACAGGGCTTTCCAGATTTTAATGGATAATTGACTAATCCTAACAAAATTCTGACTATAGGGAAACAGGGAGAATTCTTTCTGCTTTAGCATATAATCTATTAATAATTTAGTTATTTTATATGTTCCAACACCAACTCCAAAACAGCAGTACAAAGCAAGAGCTCTCCCAGCTACATACGTAATGGAATAGCTGCAGCACAGAGTAATGCACAGACAAATATGTGATGAAATTTAGGTCTTACAAAACAGTTCTAATCGAAGGCAAACTTTGCTTAAAAAGTCCACAGATGTTGTGCTATTTTGTATGGTAAAGTATATATTCATTTGGGATAGAAATGTATGATCTGTGTTATATACTTCTATAGTACTGTTGAGAAGATTCCTACCCCCCTCACTTTTCTTCTTGTTTATGCTTGATTCCCTCTATGATTCTGGCTGAAAAAGGATCATGTAAGCACTCAGTAGAGTGGTCAAACCCGACAAGTATGTTGTAACCTTGATGAAGTAATGCTTTGTCATTTTGCCTTGAAGGGATGTGCAGAGGTGGCATAACACAGCAGAGGCAACTACAAACTTTATGCAAGCAGAAAGTTTCACACCTTTCCGTGGAAAAATACACATACACATATAAAACTAATGCTTAAATGTATTGCAGCATTCCCATGCATTTTTGTGCCTGTGCACAAAAGTAAGGTGAAAGGAGGACTTAAGCAGCAAATACTTGCAGAGGACCTCTTCTGAGTCTCTCTATAGTGTGAGAAAGCTGCTGTATTTTCTGAAAGACCCTAGACCTTTGAGTTTGCCCCAGCTATTTTTCTCTTTAGTATGAAACTACTTTTTCTCCTTGGGTGCACTCTCTGTGTAAGAAATCTCTGCTCTTTGAGCTTCACATGTGCCAGAGAATGTCTTTTCCACAGCTGATTTAGCAGAGTACTTACACAAGGCAATATAAGCCAGCGTGTCAACTCCCTCCCCACCCCAAATTTTTGTTTTTCATTACTTGGGTCCATATGAGTATTGTCTGGAGCCTGCACAGCTTTGTCAGGGGAGGAGAAGTTTGCACACAGCAGAGAAGAGATACATGTAAATAACTGAGCTTCAGTAGCTGGAGGACATTCCCTTTTCAGTTATTCTTCTTTAACTCAGTTCTTGACTCTGTTCTACTCTTGTACATGACAGACATCCATTTTTCTGTGAGGGCAGCTTTTTACCTATACAGAAGTTTATGTGCTAACATGCTTGCTAGCCGATGCTAGCTAAAGCAATTAGCCCAACCTCCTTAATTAGAGCTTGCATGCCTTCATTTAGCTCAACTGCTTGGAGGAAATTGGTCTTAAAGAGTGAGCTAGCTCTGGCAGGGTGCTGCCCTGCTCTTCAGATGCTGCTGCTGAGCTGGGTAGGGAAGCTGCTTTCTTTTTGTTGCCCTTTGCAGGTGAGGCAAACTGGTGTTCAGACAGAAGCTAATAGGGGCTCATCAAAGGCTGTTACCATTACTTTCCTCTCCAGTTTCCTCAGTTAAAAGGGAAGGGAGGAAGCAGGTTTTTTTCTTTCTTTAAAGCTTTTCACAGAATCCTTTTCCTGAGAATTGGCTGGCATTGTCTACTTAAAGCTGAACTGAATAGCTCTGTATCTTTATTTGTCCTTGTTCTGGATAGGGGCTAAGGTTTGTGAGTGATCTTTTTATTTTCTGCTGTTTTGGAATAAAACCTTGAAATACTTGTAGTTATTGTGTATTGCAGAAATCTGGCTTGAAAGAGCTTGTTGTGTTCACTTTTACAAGATCTGTATGAGTTGAGTATACTTACTCAAGACACAAATGCAGCAACGGTTGCACTACTGAAACAGCTAAAACATATTAAACTGAGTAGCTTGGTTCCTACTTGCAGAGACCATCTGTAAAGCTGTGAGCCCTGCTAAGCTAGTTGAAGCAGGCTGTTTTGGAGGTGACTCAATTAAATTGCTTACTACTGTCACAGCAGGCTCCTCCTGGTAACCTCCCACTTGCTAGCTCAGGGCCATGTGTTGCCCATGCTTGTATTGCTGGAGAGCTCCCTCCTCTCTTCCCTTCTGTCTTAGATGTAGAAACGTGGACTTCCTCCTCACCCCAGCCTGGAGACTGAAGAAAGGGCAATCCCAGCCCTGGATCCCTGGCTCTGTTTCTGGACAGGGACACAGAAAGCAGGGTGGCATCTGCAAGAGCAGAAAGCACCAGTGTGCCTGTGGTGGCTCTGTGGAATCATGCTGGTGGACAAGTGAGAAGTAAACCTTGCCTCTCAGTAAAGTATTAATGAATTTATTCCCACAAGTATGTCTAGAATTACTTCTCAGCATATTGTATATATGTGCAACAAGTTAACAAAACACCAACAGCAAAGGAAGCCATTATACTGAAAGAATTGGAACAATAATGCTACACAGAGCTGCCTAATTAACAAGACTGTGAAGTTACTGGAGTAAATTAGCAGACACAATTAATTTACCCTCCATCAAAATACACATTGGAAGGTTGTAGAGTGATTGCAAAATTTCCATCACTGATTGCTTGAAAGAATTTATGGGACCTGATATTTGGATTGCTTTCCCCTGATCCCTGAAAAGCATAAAGAGGCTTCTGCTGTTTTCAAACTTCAGTGCATGATGACTGGAATTTAAAACATTTTTCTGGAGCTTCTGTTTGAGAGTATGGAGTCTAATCCCCAAGCAGCAGTGCATCCACATTAGCTCCTCCTGTTCAAGGTTAAGATTACAATCTAGGGTTGCATGGGGATGGGTGGTGGTGGTAATTCTTTGACTTCTCTAGGAATGTGATTCTTTTGGTGCAGAATGTAGATAAGGCTTGAAAGTCAAATGAAGGGGTGTTTAAACTAGGTCAACATTGTTGCAAGAGAAAATGCTCACATCCATGGGTTAGTTTGAACCCTGTCTCATATGCACCCTCACAACAGCAGCTGAGGCAATTTAGTGAAGAACTCGCATTACTTTGGTATGCCACAGACCAGGCCCATTGTTCCTACACGCTAATTATGCTGTAAATTTCAAATGTTGCAGAGATTTAAAACACCACCTTTCTCACCTCATAAACTAGCTCTGTGCTACTAGAGGAGAGTAAATTAGGATACCTCCGTAGAGTACCTTGGAGGTATTTATTTGATTCCAAGTAGAAGATTTAAGAATACAAAAGCCTCTGCAGAAAGACTAACAAAGTGCATACTAAAAAGGCACCTGTTTGGTTACAGACCAACTTCTTCCCTTTTCTGCATCACCTTATTCTTCATTAACAATTTAATAATAGCAAAATCTGCATCTGAAGCTTCTCTTCACATAATTCTGTGTGTTAAGGAGGTACGTCTTAAAGGCCAAGTCCAGCCACCACAATGAACAAACTTTAAACCGAAGTGGGTATATGAGCCACATAATTTTCCACTAGAAGTAAGTGGTGGTTGGCTGAGGAAACCTGTCCTCAGAGTAATGGTTTTGGCACTTTTTGTGTATGGGGAAGTAATTCAAGGTGCCTACTGTTGTAATGATGTCTGGTGATAGTAAAGCAAAATTCCATCCTTCAGTGGATTAAACGTTTGGTGCTATTCTGAGTGATGAACCGAGTGCGTTTACCTGGAAGATCTATTCTACCATCTGCTCTAATGCAAGTGTGCCTTTGAAACTGCTACTATAAACTACGTCAGGCAGAAGCTTTACATTGGTAGACTTGGATCATTTTATGAGTGTGAATTTGTTGATGTTAGGAAAATGCTTTGTAATTGTGGACATCCGCTTTGGGCATGCCCTGCTTACTATTTAAATGAAGTGCTTCAGAGGAAGGAAATAAAGAAGTGCCTGTTTTTACTTATTTGAATAGCTCTGCAGAGGATCCAAGTGCTGGTTACCACTTGCACATCAGTGAGAGGCTGGTACTTAAACTATACTAGTCTAATGTGAAGTCTCACATACAAGTGCACGTAGGTGTGAGAGGCAAGAGAAAATACTTGTTTTGAATAAGAATTCATTCATTGTCATTTCTTCACAAAAAAACCCCTTAGGCAGAAAAGTATATCAACTTTATGTATTGTTTGAAAATAACAAAATATTAGGTTTGATTGCTTTTGAATAATTCTGTAGTTCTATCTTTTTGAAATGAATGTTTTATTTGCTTTTAGCCAAGGAAAAAAAAAAAAAAAAGGGAAGATGTGCCAATATATTTTCCTCTTCCTTTTTTGACTTTTACATTTTATTGTCTAATAGTGGCTTAGGAAATCCCTTCTGGATAAGACAATTGTTATTCAGAAACACTTCTTTAGGAACTGTAAGTCTGGAATTCTATGACCTTTTATTAAGGCTTTGACTCCATCAATGAAAACTACACTTTTGACTTTTTTTCCCTATGATGCATTAATTTTGCAGTAGGGACCAAACTAGTAAAAGTCACAGGAACATAACTGGGAGAAGTTTTTTAGCTTCAGAAAAATGAACTGGCTGAATATATTTTTTAAGTTGACATCATTAAATAGACTTTTTTTTTTTTTTCTGGTAAGAAAGATATGGAGAAAATCAGTATATTACAATTATTATTATTTAATTGAATTGATGTTCTAATTCTTAAAATACAGAATATCTGGTTCAACACACAGGAACCATGATGCTGCATGGGAGGATATGTTTCCTGCAGAAAACAGTGCTGGCAAATCCCACTGGATAGATATTTGATGGTGTTTATATTGTTTATTTGCTTGTTCATTTTGTTTGGTTTGTGTGTTTGTTTTTTTTTTTTTCTTTTTGTGGGTGTGGATGAATCAGGAAGTCCATGTGTCATTCTGGGTAGATTCTCCTAAATCAAAACTCTAATTTTGACAAAAAGAGCTGAAACTTTCCAGAGCAAGTTGGCTGGTTATGATCAACCCCTGCAGACTTTGACTCACATTCATGGAGTGGAGAGTGTTGGTTTGAGGAGTTATCACCTCCTGGCTCTTTATTACCCTCCCTTCATTGGAGATTCCTGCAGTTATTGTTGAACTGGCTAAAGGAAACGTGTGATTCTATTTGCAGTTTGGGTGCATGTGAAAGAGGGAACTGTGGGACCTGAGGAACTGTGCAAACCCTTGTTCTCATGGACAGGACTGCAGCAGAGGTAAGACAGGGAGCCAGCACAGTGGCTGCCAGATGTGGCAACTTAGTTTTGAGAGTTCATCAGAGCCTTTGGCTTGATGGGCTGGAGTCCAGCTCCCTAATGGTCAGTGTGCCAGCTGCTACAACTCAGCAATGCCTGGCACACCAACAGCTCACCTGGCAAGCCTAAAACCATAGAAGCAAATGAGGCATAATGTTTTTTTACACCATACATTCAGGGCCATTGCTATCATCTGGGAACTGAGTTGAACAAACACTTTTGCTTTAGTTTAAACACCAGAAACTAAATGAGCTTGTGGTGTTTTGTTGTTGTTGTTGTTTTTCCAGTTTCTATAAAAACTTTGTAAAAAAAAAAAATTAAAAAATGTATTTTGACCCATGATCACAACCACCTTGCTTCCCTTAGGTCAAGATGAGAAAATATCATACCAGGGTACCAGGAATTAAACTCCTTTTCTGTGACATATTATTCTAATTTTTATTTTCATTGCAATATCCCACTCAAGATGGGACTGTGAGATCCACCATGTCACACTTACCAATATTCCAATATTTTGCCTGCCCATACTTGTCTGGGAAAACTGGTAGACCTGGGACAAAAGGGCAGAGGGAGAGGTTGTGTCTGGGAAGCAAAAGGCAAGCAGTAACCTTGCTGGGGAAAACCTGCTTGTGAATGTGGAATGATTCATGGGAAACTCTTTTAGTTTTAGCTAAGTCATTGTTGTAGGTGAAGAAAGAGATTGAGAGAAATAAAAATAGCAGTATCTTACTGAATATTTCAGATGGAGCACACAGAAAGCTTCCTGAAAGTCTCTTTTCACATAAGCAGATAAAGCCAAAAATAGACTGCAGCTTTAATTTAGAAGAGATAAAATTGGATGGTTAGTTTTGGGGTTTAATCTTTTTGATGGCATCCCCATAAGGAAGCAGTTCAGTATCAAATCAGAGTTTGTCAAGTATTTTTCAAGATCTTTAATGTTTGAGAGAAATGGAAAGGTAAACAAAATCCCACAGTGAAAGCTTCCATCATTTCCTTTGTTTGCATCCTGGTGATATTGGATTACTTAATTTATAAAGGTATTCAAGTGGATGTAAGTACTTCACGGAGCCCTTTTGTGCCATAACTGCATAAACAGTTCAGCAGTAAATACTGAGCACAGCTTCTAGGAGCTCTGTGATTCTGCTCCTGTTTCTGTTGGTGGATATGTCTTGGCCAAGCTGAGACTTATCTTGCTGAAGTGAAGTGCAGTTTTTCCTTGCTTGTGCTAATGAACCTGGAAACTGAATGACAAGTGAAATGGGGGAAGACTGGGATATTTTACTTCAAGGCATAACTGAGCTGCTTCAGCAGGTCAGAGAATTTTAGAAAGCAATCTGGGCAGTTAGTGTTAATGGCAGCTTAGCTGTCTCTTCCAGAAGTTCATTCCAAGTCTTCTCATTCAAGCATTTATTCAGAGGCTCTGTCTAAACTGGGACACCTGATTAGTTGCTGGTTTCCTTCCAAATGTACCTTCTTTTTCTGACACTGGCGTCTGTAGACTATGAGATGTCTGCTACTTCTATTAGTGCTGACTCAATTTCTAATGCTCCTAGGGATCCAAATCAGGCAACACAATGACTTTTCTTTTTTTAGAAGATGCTGAAGATTTAATGTTCAATATTTTTGGGAGCACTTCCTCTGTGGCCTCGTAGGCTAGATTTGGTCCTTAATTTTCACTAGCTCTATTGTTGTAGTGAGTGACCTGGGTCACAAATTACTCTTAATACATCTTTAAGTTTTGATGTCAGTGTATAAACAGGTACTTCCATTACAAGTCTTGAGTGTATCATCATTTGGTTTTTCTTGATTGTGCCTGAGCAAATGTTCTTGCCTTAAAGAGGTCAGCACTAAAAATAAACATTTCACATGGTGAATTACTGAAATTCCACTCATAATTTCTAGGAAGAAAATGAAAAGAACAAAAGGAACTAGGATGCTATGCTTGGCCATTACAGTGGGGAATGAAAATCACAAACTTAAGGAGAGCACCAGTGAGGGAAGGCAATATGGAAATATTGCATAGCAAACAAAAAATATCTCAAAGTAAAATACAAATGTACTTTGAAATGTTTCTAAAGGTCTGTCAGTAGCTCTATACTGGGATGCAGGGGTTCTGGGGTAAAATTATCATCTATCAGGAGGGTGATATAAACCCTTATTGGCCTTAAATCTTTTTTTGTTTGTTTGTTTTTGTTTGTTTGTTTTTTTCTTGTTGTTTGTTTTTTTTCTTGTTGTTTTTGGGGTGGTGTATTTTTTGTTTGTGGTTGTTTTGGTTTTTGTTTAGTGTGGGAGTTTTTGGTTTTGTTATATTGGGATTTAACCCACAAAAAAATCCCAAACCAAACCACACAAAGAGATTTCACATAATGGAAATGGATGTCAACATAAGACCTCGTGTAATTCTAAGTCTAAAACCACCACAATGTTACGCTCCTAGCCCCTCGCCTGGGAAGTCAACAGATCTGTACTGCACTTGCAGATTCTGTGTTTCTTATACCATCTAAGGGCATGTCATGCATGACAAAACTTTTGGATGTACCTCATAAAATACCATATTTTGTTGTCATCTTTGGTTGTAAGAATAGGCACAATTCTACGGCTACTTAATAGTTACAGTTCTATAGCTATTAAGACCTATCTCTTTCCCACAGGCTTCAATCATACAGATAGGAAGGAAAAAAAATCCTTTGGTTACCACCCATATTGTATGTCAAACCACAGTTAGAGCAAAGAAGTTTTGAACAACTAGTGGCCTGAATGATTGCTTCTACAACTCTTTCTTGTAGTTACAGTTAAAGAATAGATCAGCAGTTTCTGAAAAGACTCCACTACAGCTGCAGTTCAGCAAAGCACTTATTCGTATGTCCTCTTCATCTTCAATAATAAACCCACCTGTATATGTCTACAGGCTCCTGTATGCTTAACAACTCTGCTAAATTAAAGCCTATATTATGAGGTCTTCCAAAGTAATGTTTTGATACTGACCTGTTGTATCTCTCTGGATGGGAAAATATGAAGCATTATTTACCATTTTTGTGAAGTACAGAGATCTTCTAGAAGCAATCTTTGTCTTAAGATATTTTGTATACACTAATCTGAAGGGTTGTGTGGTGGTGTTTTTTTTTTAATGGAGAAATCCTGTCTTTTAACTTTTTTTTCTTTCTGTTTGAGTTTTTTTTTTTTTGTGTGGTATTTTTTTCTCCTGTATGGCATCATTCATAGCGTTTGGAAAAAAACCAGTTATTCTATAAGCTGACACAGCTGTAGTCTTCTAGGTACAGGAAGAATTGTAGTGCAGGATTTGTGCAATTTCATAAAGAAACAAGAAGGAACAGCACTTTCTCTCCTTGCTCATCAGCAGCTAAGAAAATGTCATTCTGAGAGAACACTATTTGCATACTATAGTTATGTGTTTTTTCTCTGGTTCAGGAGCTCAGAGATTAACAAAGCTGATTTTTAAATTCTCAGCCATCACCTAGAGTCTTTACCACTCTACTCAAAGCAGCCTGTGCAAACAGGTTAGGGAGTGATGAGGCTGAATCAGGAAGGAATTGCCCTTTGCTACCTACTTACATCAGTCTGCCTGTGTACAGATATGTGGATCCATTCTGGCAAAATGCTACTATGCAGTGAAACCAAACAAGGTGTTTTTTTTTCCCAAAGTGCTGCACTAGCCTTTCCCCCTCTATGTTTACAGATAAAATATTCAAGCTTACGTTAGCTTAAAACACTAAATTTAGAAATTCTTTAGAATCATCTTCTGTTTACAGTATTTGGCAATCTGCACATAATATTTTATATTAGGATTCTTTTAGATCTGACATCTGCCTTGGATAACACAGGCCATACGATGTTATTTATGTTTGTGCTCCCTACCAGGAGCAGATGGAATCTCCTTCTAGCAGCTTTGTTGCTTCTTTATGTGGGAGGCCCAGAGAGTAACTGTTGGTAACTACTCATCTGCCCTGTGTCCTGTTGAGTCCTCCCACCTCTCATCCACGAGCACGGGAGAAGTGCAGGCTCTGTTGAAGTTTTGCCACTGATGTCAGCTTAGTGAGGAGTCTTTCTGTGATACACAATCACTTCAGCCCCCTGTTGCTGAAGGCACAGAGATGTCTTGGAGCTTGCAGGGAGCTCAGTGGTGGGTGGGTGAGGACCAGGTTGCAAGGCTCAGTCCAGATATGGCTTGGAGGAAGGTGGTGCACAGTGTCCGTCCTGAAACAAGCTTTGGTATTGCCACACTGGGTATTTCCATACAAAGCCTGAGGAAAGCTGCTGCAGCATCCCACTCTGTGCTTCCTCTTACCTGTGTAAGCACTTCTCCATCCTCCTGGGTATATTTCAGAATGGCAAGGAGCACAGGGCTACCATGGCAACACTGCCAGGAGAAGCAGAGCTGTCTATTTTAGGTGGTTTGAGCTGAATGCAACAAGCAGAGCAACTTTCTGGGAGGTTGTGGTTGTCCCCTGGGGAATCTTTTGCTCTGGGAAGGTGTTCTCTCATTTAAAGGATATTACATTTAGGGCTATGCCTGGATGCACAGCCAGTTCCCCTCTTTCCCAGCATGCTTTATGTCTACATAACACCAGTGGGACAAGGCTCACACGTTCTTGGTACGCAAGTGTTTAAAGACACAGATGGGTACAGCACAAAATACATGCAGTTGTCAAATGCCCTTATTTTACATTAAAAAAAAAACAAAAAAACACACAACTAAAATAAAACCCAGCTGATAACCAGTTTGAAGGTAGCTTGTCTATGGGACACTTCTTAAACTGGTAGTGTAGTAAAAGAAAACAAATACAGTTTTATTTTTCTTTCCCAACAGCTTACAATAAATCTGTTTTAAGACAGGAACTTAAATTTTAGACTTTATGCATTCTTTTTTTTTTTTTTTATTTTTTTTTTTTTCTGAACATCAAAACCTCACCTTAAAACAGCAGGATAATGCATTCTCACTACAAAGCTCTTCGTGTTTTATTTTTTATGACATTCTGAATCCGTGAAGGGACATTGCTCCCTGGAACCCAGCAGTGGCTAGTTACATGAGAAATCATGTCCTTCTCTGTTCATGATTATTTATTGATTAAAATACAATGTACTGAATTGCAAATTATGTCTTGGATGGCTTGAATGCCACATCACTCTTTTATAGCCTTAAAATGTAGCAATAAATCTGAAACAGAATGTTCTGAGTATATCTGCCTGTTTTCACCTTTCATTTATAAGTTTTAAAGTAGTTTGTTTTGATAATGATAGACTATATTTATATTTATAGTCCAAAACCTTTGTAGCTAAAAGTAAACAGGACATTTAGACTGAATTTTAATTAAATTTGGCTTTTTATCCTAATTGGAAAACATTTTCAGCAACAGCTTGAAAACATATAAGGGAAGCTTCTGTAATGTTCTCATTATCTCTTCATGTCTCAAAGGAGTTTTTCCATATTGTTATCCAGGATTTATGTAAACTACAGTCACTTTCTGTCTCTTACTACACTTCTGATAGTTTAATTCAGATGTCTAACTAATTAAATATTTAAAGATTCACTTTAGGCCTATTAGAAATGAAATGTATGTTGCCACCATAGGGATTAGACTATTTTAAAGCTTAAAAGGCACGTATCCATTGTGCACACTCTAGGTCTAACACGTGGGTTTTTTTCTATGGTTCAGGAAATAAGACCTGAATGATTTAGAGGACCACAAACAATAGAATTTGCTCTATGTATGTAAATGGCTTTATGACCACTTGTGGCTTAGAAATTTATTGCAACTGTTTTCAATAACCTGATTTAAATTGCATGTAAGGGAATGTTGATGAAACATTAATTGTTTAACAAAGCACAACCACATCATTTTATACTAGTTATCTGTATTAATAAATGGGTGATAAACATATTTATATGGTGTTTGCCTGGAAGCATTAATAAAGATAATGATAAATCTGTGCAATGAATATATTTCTTCTCATAGCTCATGTGAGCTTGCTTACAAAAAACCTTACTGTAAATGCCTTTTTTTTTCCTCCAATAAGCAAAATGTAAATTTACTTGGAAATTAAAACCCATCAACCCTAGATTTTCACTCTGTTCTAGCAACCTTAAAAAGAATCTAAGTGAGGTGCCTTGTGGAGCACTATCCCTTACCAGATCCTTGGCCCAGCAGTGCCCCTCCCACAGACTAGAGATGTTTTTTGAAATGCTGATGTAATTTCTCAACCAGATTCAGGCTCCCTGCTGAGGATCTGTTCCCTCAAGTGGCCTACAGCTGGGTAACAGGTGCAGACGTTCAGCTTTGGGCAAACTGGATCTTCCTGAGCATTTGGATTCAGAAAAGAGTGATAACTACATATGCTGACTAAAATAAACTGTCTTACAGCTGTTAAAAAGAAAGCCATAGCTGTTTTAATTTATAATAGTTGGGTTTAATCCTATTTTATAAACCTGGAGTCATAGTACCATTAGATAAATCTACTTGCCAGTGTGGAAATTTTGTTATTCCTTAAAATGTCCTAAGAGGTGTATATTTCAATTGTCTTACCCTGGAATTAGAAATGTCTGTGCCTTTCTTCCTTTTTGCACAAGCTCTGTGAAGAGAAGAAAGCTAAATTTTTTTAAAAACCACAACCCCATAAAATAATAACATAATACACTATAAATGATTGATGCTGAAAACTGTAATACCAGATAACTCTTAATTCAGATATTTAGTTGTTGGACCTGATGATCTTAAAGGTCTCTTCCAGCCAAAACTATTCTATGATTCTACAGAATTATTTCAGAGATTTATTCATAATTTTTTTTCTTTTTCCTAAAGGTAGAAAAAATATTTGGTTTAAATTTTACCAAGAGGAATAAAGGCAAACATGAGAACAATTATGATGTTCACTACCGAACAAAAGCAATTTTAGAGACCACATGAGGGAATAACTTCACCAAAAGGCACTGTGTTGAAGCAGATTTGGTACAAGAGAAATATAGTTTTGATATTTCAGGAGAGCCAGGTGCAGGAATAAAAATAACTTTTATTTGTATCTTTGGCTTTGATTATCTTGTCCATTGTGTAGAAACTTACAAAAGCTGTATCATGCACAGATTGCTCAGTTCTAATCTCTCCTAGGGATTTTTTTCACAATGTATATTCTAGACCCTTCCTGGCCAAAATATAATTGTTGTTCATGAAAGTTCTGAACTTTTCATCTGCACTGCTTGTTGTCTTGAGTGTAAATAATAAATTCATCACTTTTTTCCTTCCTCAAACTATGCAAAAGAATTCAGGTTTAATTACTCTCCACCTTCAATTATCTAAACCAGTTTGAATTTATAACCAGGTAAGAAAATAGCTTTCTCTTTTTAAGCCCTTCATCTTGAGGTTGATATAGGCTGTAAAGAGAAGTCATGATATTCTTAATAAAGCTGTCAGTAGGCAAGTTTTCAAAGTAGAATAATTGCAAGTGAAGCCTCTGTTACAGAATTTTTATTACTACTTCATTAAAAGTGTCCGAAGGTTGAAAACTAAATCACTCCTTCTTTCAGTGCTCCCAGGCTTCAAGTGTCTGTCACAGCTATATCCCAGTCTGAGACAGCTGAAGTTATTGTGAGATGCTAGAAACTGGCCAGTGATGTTGTTTTCCAGCAAGGGCAGTCAGTGCCTGCTGTTAAATGAGTTTAGGATTGAATTGCTTAGGGTTGCTGTTGATAGGATGTACTATTGAACCTGTATCTTACAACTGTACACAACTATGGTGTTACTCATGAAGATGTTCTCTAACTGCATGTAATCTAGGTGACATGGAAAAGCAACCTTTAACATTCAAACATCCAGTTTAAGTAGTCCTTGAGTGAATATTGTTAATTCAACTGAAGCAGTAAAAAGATCGTGTTTTAACCTGTGTTTAGGACAAAGATATTGAAGCAGATCATTATGTGCTGCTTTTTGGAGGAAAGGTAATCAATAAGGTACATCAGTGGGCTGAGTTTGGAGGTGTCTATGGTGATGCTAAAAGGAAAGGAAATCTGAAAAGCCAGAGATATGTGACATTTCCTTGAGAGAAAACAGGTATTACCTCAGACTATTATCAAATGGGTATTATCAGAAAAAGATAATGTATTTGTATATATGCAAATTAAGGATATAAGGTTATTGCATTCAAAAATGAGAAATATGAAAAAGAAAGTCTTGGTGTCTAGTATCCCGTTCTCTCTTCCATTTGGCTTGAGTACATCTTTCCTACACCTCTCCTCTTACTATCTATGCAGTACAAAGAGTACAGATTTCTAAATTCTGTACATACAGTTGTGTACATACTCCTTATGAATATCTAGCTTTCCCAGATGTGAACATGAGCAGCCTCATGGATCCCTATTCACTCACGATCCTTATTGTTCTTGTGCTGTGCACACCTGGGGTCAGCTTCAACTACTCAATGGTTGATGTGTCCATCATCCATTCAGGACCCACAGTGACAAGGACCTATTTTCATGACTGTCTTGAGGGTCAAAATGGAAAGGGAACCAGAAACAGAGGTGACCTGGTCAAGATTACACAGCTGCTGGTGGCAGAGCTGGGAACTCAGATGATTCCTGCTTCAGTGCATTTATACTGCAGATATCCAATAATTTTTAGATCTGTGAATTCCTGTGTATCCTGATGAAGGTTATGAACAACACGGGCGTAAAAAAGCTAAGAAAAACAGCCCTCAGAAATCATCCTCAAGTCCCGTGAGACGTATGAACCGTAAGAACAAGCTGTCTCCAGCTTTATTGGATCCCTTTGGAACTCTTGTCTGAGCATACATCTGTAAATTTATTAGTTTATACACGTTACTCTTCAGTTAAATTATTAATTTCACCCAGGCTAGTACAGTATATAAAATCTACTCTGTTCATTATAACACCTTTCTTAATGGAAGAAATAAAAATGCAATTTATTATGCATAATATTTGCCTAAACTATTTCTCTACACTAATTTCACTGTGTAGAAATCTGCCTGTGTCAATCCTGCGTAAATCTGGAGCAGCTCCATTTGGGCCCATTGCAGGTTCAAACCACTACAGCTGATAGCAGGATGTGTCCCATGGCTCCTTTTTGTAATGATATTCTAAACTTACATAAATTTGTAGCTTTATGTGCTACAAGTAGACATTTGTATGCAATGATGCTACACTGCCTTGTCTTTTCTGGGCTGAAAAAATAAAGGCTTATTTATCCAGAAATACCTGGCAGAGGATGGTGCAAGTTTATATTGTGCAAATCTGAAGAAGTCATAATTATTTTGGTTGGTTAATGCTATTTGGAAACAGACATTTTAGTTTTTCAGAGGACCTGACTGCACAGATGTTAGAGACCATGTAGGTAAGCAAATGGTGTGAGTTTTCTGGATAACTACATCTCCAGGTGCAGATGCATCTGTGGTGAGCTTTCACTGAGACAATCCCATCTTAGGTTCTTAAATCCCATCTCTGATGAGGATAAGTGTGGAAGAGAAATGACCTCAAGAAGAAACAGTAATGCTTTATTAGTTTTATTTTAAAAATTATGTATATATAAGTCAATATATTGAATAAAGTATTATTTTGTATATATTATTTAAAAAGAAAAATTGTAAATTTTTCTTCTAAAATTATTTCTTATTTTCCCCACATTGTCTGTTTCCCTTACTGGTCTGGTGTGTGTTAACATCCGCACCGTCTGTCAGGACCAGATTTCTAAACTGAATTAGCAAGTGCTTTTTCATGGCATTCTGGGTTTTGGCTTAAGGTCTGTCTCACTCTTGTTAGCTGTCTGGGGGATCTGCTGCTTAGCTTTTTTCCTCTCCCCTCTCTTATCTAGGATAAGTTCAGAAACCCATTCTTTATCCCACAGATTTGTGCCATCACTGGACCAGCAGATCAGCTAGCTTTCAACTTTCTGGTTTTCCTAAGCTTCAATTAAACAGCACACAAAAGATAAAGACATCTAATTCTGTTTGGAAGGAATCACTCTATTGTCAAGCTTGTTTATTCAGGTCTGGATTCATATGGCTGTAAAGGCTGGGGTTTTAATTTTGTGGGGTTTTGGTTTTCTTTTTTTTTTCTGTTAAAGTAACTTTTGTTTCACTATTACAGAAATGACATGGTGCATTTGCCAGAAAGCTCTTCAAAGGTTTTGATTTAAATAAGGTATAATACTGCATCAGAAACAGTTATTGAAGTCTGAAGTGATTTTCCCCACTCTTTTCTGTGTTCCGGTCTCAGCTTTCTTGCTTTGCCCTTCCCTAGTCACCACTCTTTTGATTTATTGCTTGCTTGTTTGTTTTGGTTTGTTTCTTTCTTGTTTTGAAAATGCTGAGCAGACTTAAATGAATACCTAGACACTTCTTGTGTGTGGTCCTTAGGATTGGTCTCAGTGCAAACTTACCCCTGTCTCCCCTTCCTCTCTAAGAGCAAGAGCCAAGAAAACATAGATTTTAGCAGCATAAAAAAAAAAAAAAAAAAAAAAAGCATGCCTAGGAGAAAATGACCTAGCTCAAATGTGTTTTCAGAAGTTGAATACACGTGAAAGTGCATTCCAATTATTTGATTCCCTCTTGATGCTAATGAACTAAGAGAAGCTTTATCCTGACAGACAGTGCTTGACTGCCTGCTGCTTTGCTCGGTTCTAACATCTACAGCTGCCTTCAGGCTGTTTGTGAAAGTTCACAGACTGTAATTGTTTGGGTCATATATTAGCCTTTAGTTTACAAATGAGGCTAAGTAATTTGAAAATTTCCACCGCATGCCTGCTGACTTTGATAATCTATTAAGTATTTCAGGTAGTCAGTGCCTTACCTTAACTTTTCTTCACAAATAAGAAGAAAAAGTCAATACCATGATGAATTTGCAATGGAAATTGAAGTGAATAACGTGTTGGTGAGGCAGAAATCAGAACTGCTGGCAGAGGTAAAAATAACACCTAAATTTTTGAAACAATCTGACTGAGTAACAAGTATGATGTTCTGTAGTTAGGAAGGCTGGCTGTGCTTCCCAGGGTATTCCCTACGGCACCAGCTGTCCAAAGCCCTGAAGGCTGAACTGTAAGCATCTTTCATTAGGTACTAAAACCCTGGAGCTATTGGACACTGAAGTTTTGACCTCTCTGAATTACGGTTTGTTGTCTGTTTATAGAGAATAGCTTTATGCTTCTCCTAAAATATACTACGAACAATGATCAGTAGCTTCTTTCATTTTAAGGTAAGTAAAATGTAATCCTAGACTAAAGAAGAGCTTCCAGTCAAATCAATTTAATTTCCTTGCATCTGGCCTTGCAGATAAACAGGTTATAAATAACTGCAGCAGAGATGTGCCACTGGAGAACTGTAGCTTGATGGCAGATATTTCTTGAGTCTTTGTGCAACAGCTCGTCTACTCAGCAGACTGTCTGGCAAATTACTTTCCTCCAGATCTGTGTTTGATTTCCATGGCAAATGTCTTGTTTGTGATGCTCTCATTGGCTAGAAGGAGCACCTAGGGACAACAGAGCTCAACATGGGAAACAGACATTTCATGCTGATTATGTAATCATTTTGATATTCTTAAGCAGTACTGGCCACATGTTCACAACTGGAAAACAGCCAACGTGCTGGAAGTTTCCAAGCAGACCTCTCCTGTTAGCATTTAGGTTAATGAGATTTCTCTGGGAACATATCACAGATAAACACCCGTGGTAAACACGTGTTGAGAGATCAAAAAGTATCTTGCTTGGGTTTTTCAGTGCTTGAGCTTTTGCCAGCACCAGCTATAGTGAGGTAGCAAAGAGTTGTAATGCAGTTATACTGGAATTTTTCAGGTGAAATGAAATCAGCAGTGCATCATCTAAATTCCTGTTTAACAGGTTAATTACAATGAGAACGTCCAAAGGAATCCGCCTCTGCTGTATAAACATTAATCATTACTAATTATTACTAATATTTTTTCAGTGGTTAGATTTGTCCCTCTGCTAATTCAGGCATCTTTTACTGTCTCACAGTCTCCTCTTATTTATACAGTCTCCACTTTTTGAGACTTGTGCAATATTCTTAAAATTGATTTCTGCAGTTGCAAATGATTTTTATGTTAATTAGTGAAAAAAAAAGGTAGATGGTGTGATTGTTTGTCAAACAGCAAAATCTTACTGCATAAAAGTAAACTGTTTTTTAATATCCAAGAGTGCTAGCACATACTCTATGTTCTTGTAATTGAAGTTTTATCACTTAAAGTACTTTCTACTCTTTATTTGGAAAGTTAACCACTGAATCTTTCCTTAAGATGTCCCTCACAGAAAGGCTTGGCCCAACCTGAGCTTCACAAGAATGGAGACAATCCAACCAGTGGATGTGATTTGCCCACTAATGTGGGGGCATATTTTCAAAATAACTCAGTTGAATGAGTACCCTCAGGAAACTAGTTCTTGGGGCCGTAGCTGCCCAAAGACTAGATGTAGTTGTAGAGTTAAACATAGCTCCAGGGTTGGCACAAAAGATTATAAAATGCTTTGTAATTGAAAAGTTTGTTATGAAATCAACAGAAGCATCATTAGTCATCATGACAAATGCTAGAAAATGTGCTTTGAAAAGTTAATCTTGCTTATTAAAATGATAAATGTGGAGGAACATGGAACTTGTCACATAGGAGCAGACTAATTTCTCCATTTGGTTTAGTATCTTGCATCGAAACATAGAATCAGATACTATAAACCTGTTGTGCCTGGCCTCATCTTGCTGAAGGAGTTTATTGAATACCCTCAAGTGTGAATGTGTCTCAAACATCTTTGGAACACCCTCTCTCTTTGAGATGACTGAAGAGTTGACTCTGCCTGTGCTGCTTCATAGCCATCATTATACTGACTGCCTCTAGGCATTCATCACACTGAAATCCACTGGCAACACTTGCCTCAATGTTACCTCCACCCCTTGATGTAGTCCTGCCCACAAAACGTGTGTCCCTGTCAGACAGGACATGGTGTGCGTGTCTTAGCTGCACTGGGGTATATAGAGTCACCTGTGCTTTGGAAGGGACGCTGCACAGTCCGGTACACAGTCCATGCAGCGTACAAGGCAGGATACAGCCCCAGCCTTCCTTACAGAATCTGGCAAGTCAACAATTCCTAGCGTGGACCTTTTTGTACATTTGTGACAGATTAAGAGCTCTTAAAAGTAAATACTAATGTCACTTACAGCCCTGTACTCTCCTAGCATTAGTTCAAGGTGCTGTTGGCATATAACAGTTAAACCCAGCTGTGAAGACTATCTAAAATGAAGTGGCACTTCCACAGGTTTGTAACAAAATTCTCTCTGCTTTTATTACTCAAACACAGAGTGTTGCTTCCAAACATTTCCTTATTCTTTTGCCTTTTTGCTGCTCAACACTTCTATTTCATCATAGCCCCTAGTGCTCTGCTGTACGGAGATGTTCTTGTGGCTGTTGGTGGCTCATGACACAGCATCTGTAGGCTTTGTCCTGTTTGTTGTTAGAATCCAACACTGCTGCTTTTTACTCTGATGTTGTGACCCAAAGTTTTGGGTCTTAAACAGTGTCCTGGAACCACATACTGTGAAGAGCACCAATGGCCAAGCAGAATCTGTTTGGAGAGGAACAGAAAACATAAAGGTGGCAGGGAGAAAGGAGTTATCTGAATGGCTGTGCAAGTTAAAAAACTGTGATCTTTGGGTTGAGGGTGAACTTGGTTCTTCTTCATGGTGACATTCCTCCCCGCTTTGTTCTGTATTATTTATAAAATGTTAGATGTTATTGATGGGCAATGTGCCTGGTTCTGAGAAGTCCTGAATGCAATCCATAAATCCCTGATAGGCTCTGACCAGACAAGACTTCACCTGAGAGAAAGAAAGTTTCTGCTTCTTGCCATTACTTTTGCTTTCCATCTGTCCCAGAAACAGGACTGTGTTGGAATCAAATGAAAATATGTTTGTGGGAAAGGATGTGCATGTTTTTTTGGCACAAACTTTCAATATGCACATGTTCAGGGAGGGGAATGAAGGGTGCAATGGATTCTTCTGTTGGGATGTTTTTACTTTCCAATAGTTTTATTTCCAGCAGTAAACGCTGCAGTATTGTTTAGAATAATGTAAAGCAAATAAGCTCATACATAATGTAAGAAAATGAAGGTAATTTCAAAATATCTCCCAGAGACATTTTAATCCTTATTTAAACTGAAGGAGGAAAGAAAAGGAAAGAAATACACTTTATAGTTTTGACTTATTCTTCACCAAGCAAGATTTTTCCATTCCAGAATGCCCCTGCTTAATTTCTAATCAGCCTTTCAGGCTTCACTATGAGTGACGGGGCAAGGAGGAGAATGTCTGCCAGTGTCTTGGGAGAATTTATTTAAGGTTCTTCTGAGCTGTGAAAGGGATTTGTCATTGTCAGTATAAGCGACGTGGCTGATCAGCACCCTGGTCACTCTTGTCATCAGGATGGAAATAGTATATGCATATGTGACAGAGAGGAGACAGAGAAAGAGAGAGAGAAATTACTTCACATATAAATTATACTAATTCTACCTGTCTGTATATTCTAGCTATTGTTTCATTCAATCTTGGGGAAATAAAAATAAGAAGAACAATTCAATTTACTCCTTAACTTACTTCACCAAGCACCTGGGAGTGAGACGGTGAGGTGGAGCATGTTGGCCTGGGGAAAAGGAATGCAGCACTCATTCCCAAGCTGTCCTCTTTTACACACTGTGAAATTTCCTCAGTTAATTCCAGGAGGCCCAAAAGAAACTGTGGTAAGTGAGCTTCTCACATTAAGAGGTTTGGGATCTGCAAAGCGTCTAGAAATCCAGGGGCTTATCTGAGCTTATCAGTGATAGCTGACACTCTTTGATCTGCCAGCTGAGCCAGGAATCGCTTTGAAACAGGTGTCTCTGTAAGGTTTTCCATTGCATTATGATTCTGGTCAGCTTCAGGCTTTCACTGCACTTCCAATTTGATCTAAAAATACTTTTAGCTGATGTGTGCTGTAAACCACTCAACTGTAGGTGAGGTGGTACTGTCTTCCCTAATTGCAAGATTCAGTTATTTGTAATTTCAAAGGTCGAGAGATACCTCCCTGATAAAACAATTCACCAGTATATTTGAGTGCTTCTGATACAAACAGGAGGTTTTCCTTCCAGATCATAGATAACTGCAGAAGGTATTTTCTGTACAAAGGAGATTTCTTCCTCTGAGGCCTGAGGAGCCTCAGCCCCTTTATTATCCCTTTCTTTTGCTTGTTGGAGCAGAAAAACTGCCAGCCTATATGCAAATCCCTCCCAGGCTGTTTCTACAGCCAAAAGGGTATGGCTATAGCAAATGTGGAGACAGGAGTCTGTCTTGGCTTCAGTGGAACCTGAATCAACCACTAGCTGGATCCAAAAAGAATGAAGTTTAAGTTCATTGAAGGGAAGGTGTAAAAGGGTAGACAGAAAAGAAGTAGATCCTCTTACTTTCATGAGCTGGGGTTATGTCCTCCTCTCATGTCCTTAGAGTCCTTAAACTGGGGGAAAAAAAAAGGTATCAGTTATATATTATGGATGATACAAGAGTATATTACATATGCATATATATTTGCTTTTCTGTGTTTCAGTACTGCTCCATTGTGTCCTATGCTTTGTATACAAGAGAGTTTAACACTGTAACACCTACTGCCTTGTTATCATGGAGTATATTCAAGGACTAGGATTTAAGCTGCATATTTAGATTAGAAAATGTTAATAAAAATCAGGCTATCAGAAAATCAAATGTGTATTTCTTTTATTGTTGATTTCACTCACGAATGTTCTGTACCCTGTCTACATCACAGGATTTCTAAATGTTCCTGAGTCTTTTGGAAAAATGGCAACAAAGGCTGCTCTGAAGTTCTTGACTTTAATTTCATTGGTGTATCCATCATAAGAGGCTATTAATGACATTAAGCAATGATAGAGTGAGAACTAAATTTGTATGAGACACTAGAAAAATTCTGATGTGCAAAATATTTTGACTAAAGGGATAACTTCCAATATGACTGTACCTCTGTAGCTGGTATCTAAAGCCCCAACGTAATTACTGGAGCTGCTGGGTGGTGGGAGAGAGGGAGGGACTTTTAAAATATAATTTTATGGTTTTTTAAAGAAGGAATTTTGAGTCTGTCGGACTTAAAATATTAATTGGAGGCAATTTGACCTGATAATGAAAATGAAGTCTAGCCTTCCATTGTGTTTGCCTATCCAGGGCTGCATCCGTCCAGGCTTCTAGGTGCTATGACTCCAAGACAGCTCAAATATTTCTCACAAATATTGTTTCTGTTTGCTTTCAAAATGGAAACAACATTTGGGAAATGAGATTTAAAATAACTTAATCTTACACTTAAGAAAAATAATGCCAGTCACTCTATGATTGAGACTTCTATAGACCACTTTCAACTAAGAATATTTTTAGATCAAATTCAAAGCAGGGGAGTAAGTTTGGATGAAACCCACTTCTAAAATGTTATTCATTTTGATTGGAAATTAATTCCACTGATTTGGAAAACAGCCCCAGAGGGGAGACTGCGCATGGGGATAAGCTAAGCCTTAGCTGTGAAGAACTATAGAGAAATAATGAAGCTGCATATGGAAAAGACTGTTTTCCTGAGACTTAAATTATGACCAATGTTGTTGAAAACTACACAACTGATAAACTTTTCTCTCAAGGATATTTCTTTTCCCTTGTTTTTTATTTTTTTTTCTTTTGTTTAATTGTTTGGGTTTGTCTTGTTTTGCCAACCAGATCTCTAGAGCTGTGTGAAAAGACAGGTTATAACAAGTGAAAATAAGTCTTGAAAAACAGTTTTGCTGAAAACCAACTGGAACTGCTTACATGTATTTCTGGTTTCTATATTGCTTGTAACTTGGGGGAGGAAACAGAGAAACTCTTGGTCAGCAAGCCAGAACCATTGCCATTAGCCATCAGAATTTATTCCTGAGGAGAATTTATGTTAATTAACTCCCAATGCAGAGCCCCTACTGCTACGTCTGGCTCCTGCTTAGAAAGGAAAAAAAATATCTAGGCAACAAAATGTTTTGCTCTGTTTGGCTCAAACTTAAAAACAACAACGCAACAACAAGTAGCCTGAAGGCTGAAACTAATTGTGAGAAATCTTATCCCATAAACACATGTCTTAGGAAAGACAAGAGCTATGAAAAATGGAGTCAAATACAGCATGTCTTCTGCTATCCATAGCTGTGAATTCCAAGGGGGTGACTCAATGTAAGTAGAATTTCTTTACATAAAGAAGTGTGGTGGCTATATGGATCAACAGAAGAGGGTTTCTCCCTTCCTTGTTGAAGAATAAATTAACTTTTTTTTCCCTCCATCAGCTCCTGGATGTCTCAGATGTCTCCCTTAAAGCATCATTTACACATTGTTTTGATTGTCTGCCAGGTATTTCATGAGAAACTACCTTACAGAAAGGAAAATGAACAGAGATTGCAGTTCAACCTGCTTATGTGGGTAAAGGCCCTGTCATACTTGTGGATTTTTCTTTGTAAGCATGCTCCACGTCTAAGCAGGTGGCAAAGGGGGTCTGGTGTTAATGTCTACCTGCCATTGTGGTTGCAAAGATATTACTTTGGTGCATTTTAGCTGTGTTGTTTATTTTTTTTGAGTAATTTAGCTTTTGAGTACCCAACAGGGTGAACTCTCATAGGCATAAATCTGCAGTGTGGTTTAAGCCTGGAAAGCACAGCTAAAGTTTCCCCCCCTCATATTAGGCATTGGAAATCAATAGTCACTTAAAGTAACTTAGATGCAGGAATATTTGTTTGCAACCTTTTTATACGTGACTTCATTTTTATCTAATGATCACATTTTGTCTCATCACTTCTTATATCTTGCAGTCACAAAATATTGTATACTGTTGACTGTTGATGTCAATAATAGCTTGACATATAGAGGGATGAATGGTGTTTCTAAACACTTTGGGGCGGTGTGCTGGTTTTGGCTGGGATGAAATTAATTTTCTTCACAGTAGCTGGTATGGGGCTTTGTTCTGGATTTGTGCTGAAAATAGTGCTGATAACACAGGGATGTTTTAGCTACTGATGAGCAGTGCTTACACAGAGTCAAGGCATTTTCTGCCTCTCACATCACCTGACCAGCAAGCAGGGAGGGGACACAGCCGGGACAGCTGACCCCAACTGACCAAACTGGTATTCCATACCATATGATGTCATGCCCAGCATATAAAGCTGGGGGAAGAAGGAAGGACATTCAGAGTAATGGTGTTTGTCACCCCAACTAACCATGATGTGTGACGGAGCCCTGCTGTCCTGGAGATGTCTGAACTCCTGCCTGCCAATGGGAAGCAGTGAATAGATTCCTTGTTTTGCTTTGCTTGTGTATGTGGCCTTTGCTTTACCTATTACACTGTCTTTATCTCAACCCACAAATTTTCTTACTTCTACCCTTCTGATTCCCTTGCCCATCATGATAGGAGTTAGTGAGCAACTGTGTGGTGCATAGTTGCCAGGTGGGGCTAAACCACAACAGTAGGATTTATTTGGTTTTAACCAGTCATTCTGCATCCTTGCAAAGGTAAGTCATCCTGTCCCAAGGTGAGCACCTCAGATGGCTTGCCTTCTGAAGGGCTCCATCACTGGCCTTGAACCACAGAGGGAGCAAAGTAACTCTATTAGATTAGGCTAGACTAGATGCCTAAACTGAGTGCTGAGGTTAGGAAAGGTTTACTCTACCCCTCTAGGACAAAGGCAGTTTTATGAATGGAAGACACAGGTTATTCCACAGATTCAAATTATGTATTGGGAAATACAAATAATGCTGGTTGTTTAGATCCTCACCCAATTTTAATTCAAGGTATGGATTAAGTATGTGTAACTCCTGAAGGAAACATATTTATTGTATGCCTTTATCAAGTCCTGGAAGAATTCTGAGTGTAGAAGGTGATAGACTGTCTTTTGTTGATGATTCTGTCATACATTTGTGTAGTTGGATTTGCCAAGGAGTGGAGCTCTTCAGGCACTTCTCACAGGAACAGAGCATTTCTCAGGAAAGGGTAAGGTCATCTTCTTTAAGCTTCAACTGTGAATAAACAGTATGGAGTCCAGTAATTCATAACTAAGCCATGTCTGACAAAACTACTAAGTCTATTCTGTTGCGAGTATAAAAACCAGGTGCACTGTTATTAAGCCATGAATGGAAAACCTCTCCAGAAGGCCCACTTAATATTAAGGCAGGTGATAACGTATTTGTGTGTTTTCTTAGAGCTGAAATAAATAACAGTGTACAAACTTCTAACTAAGAAATAATCTATTTGTGTCCAATTCAAATGGAAATAGTCTCTTCCACCCCTTTTTGAGTCATAACACACAGTACAATCACAATTCCATAGTGCAGTGCAGCACTGTGTTAGGAATCCCCAAGCTGCCTTCAAGCAGTCAGCTGTGTCTATATGGCACAGTACATCATGAAACAAGGCTAGCACAGGTCCCCAAAGCCATGTAGCTGCATTACCTATTCCACAGCCATCTTCTTCCATCACAGAGGAGCTCTGCAGGCCCTGACGTGGGGATCTCAGCACCACGCTCCATTGCTTGCTGCTCTTACCGTTTTGCAGTTTGTGTGAGGCTGATGAGCTACACGGATCACCCAGTGCTGCCCGTGTTTCTGGCCTGGGGGACTAGTGTTGCTAAGAACAGACAGAATTAGGAGTATAATGGTTTACTATAAAATTTTAATCCGTGGTGTTCTGGATTCAGAGTTAGATATGTGACTCTGAATAGTGATAAAGCTGGTTGTCACATGAACATATTACAGCGACGACTAAATATAGAAACACTATTAAAGTTCTATCTATGGTTTCTGTTAAGATCTGCTTAGAGGTGAATTTTATCCTGAACACATTTACACAAAAAAAAAGCTGTTAAAAAAAAAAAGAAAGAAATATGACCATACAATTTGTTTACATGCTTTGCATTCCTAAAAGGAAGTAAATTGCACTGAATGGTGCTTCTGATGCTAATAACTCAGCTAGCTCTGTTATATGTGTGTAAAGATACATGGGCAGAAACCTGCTGAAAAATGAAGAAAGGCAAAGTTTCGGTCATATAATCAAATGTTTATAAACAATATCAAAGCAAATTTATTTTTTTTTTTAATTGTAAGCTAGCTGTTATTTGCATTCTCCAAGTCTCTCTATGAAACCAAAACCTGAACTTTTGAAACTGTGCAGCATAGGAATGGAAATCAAAGTACAATCAGCTCCTTCATTTTGTAGCATGAAATGTCCACTATTTCTTTTAGTGCATCAGCACTGTAGCTATAAAGTAACCTGGAAAGTTACTTTATGAGTAACTTTTTATAAGAAAGGGGATCTTATTAGTGCTTATAAATATCTAAAGGGTGGGTGTCAGGAAGATGGGGCCAGGCTTTTCTCAGTGGTGGCTGGTGACAGGACTAGGGGCAATGGCCACAAGCTGGTGAACAAGAAGTTCAACCTGAAGATAAGGAAGAACTTTACGATGAGAGTACCAGAGCACTGGAATGGGCTGCCCAGGGGGGCGGTGGAGTCGCCATCTCTGGAGACTTTCAAGGCCTGCCTGGCCGTGTTCCTGGGTGATGTACTCTAGGTGATCCTGCTCTGGCAGGGGGGTTCGACTAGATGATCTTTTGAGGCCCCTTCCAACCCCTAACATTCTGTGAATCTGTGAACCATAGAGTACACTTGGCACTGCTCACAAGAAATAATTCCTAGCCAATAAGATCATTCTCCAGGAGGGTCTTAGTTTTTTGAATCCAGAAGAGGAACTATCCAAACCTGCTCTTGTCCCTGCCACTGTCTGATGTAGCCACAGCAGCACAGTAGAGAGGAGACACTTGATAGTCTTGATTAACTTCAGGCTCGATGCTGAGACCTATGTATGCCTTTTGCACACGAGTGTAGCACTGATCAGTAACTCCAACATTAGAAAGACCTGAAAATCCCCTGTACTTTGTGCCTTGTTGTGGAAGTTAATGCGATATTCTTACTCTCATCCTATGAGTCTGTGTAGAATAGGCCAGGCTCTTTTTACTACTTCATAGAAGTGGCACAAAGGGTGAGCAAACACAACAAATACTTCATTTTGATGTTACATTTATTCATCTCCATGGAGAGAGTTTAGCTGAGTGTCAGATTTAATTACCTCTGACAGTAAACCCATTATCCAGACTTTAAGGCATTACTATTCTTGGTGGAGGGCTGAGGGTCTTACTGAAAGCACTGCTTTGGAAAAGGATATTTTCTACAGTCCCAGGAGCTCTAAGATAATCCCTAGAATTTTGAGCAGTTAATTTTGTTTCTGCTTCGGAGGCCAACAGACTGAATTCACATCAGGCAGTGAGGAAGGGAAATATCCAACTGGGAAGTAAAACGAAGGTCGCAGTGAGCACAAGAAAGTAAAGGAGAATAAAGACATTGTAGAGAAAGGAAAGAGAGAGAGAACTGGCAGATGTCATTTTCTGCTTCCCTTCTACTCCCTTGGATCCCAGGAGTCCTTCAATGCTGCCTTACAGGGAATCACTGTAAAACCTGATTGGGGATGAAAAGGATGACCCTTAGAGATGTTTCATGCAAAGGTGGTGGGCACAAAATTTGACAGGGAATAATGCATTTGTACTGAGAATATTGCTAGGGCCAGGAGACTTGAGATGTCACTCCTTCACTAAAATATGGCCTTGGGAGAGATGCAGCATTTGCCTCTCAACATTTCTTCCACCCATTCCCAGGTTTGCTCCACCTCTGTGTCACTGGGTCACTCTTTACAGCACTTGGAACATCTACAGGGGAACTGTGTTGCTGCACAAGTCAGGTTTAACCTGTACAAGCAACAATAATGAGGTTTCCTCTTCGCCTGAAAGGAAGTGAAGTGACTGAGTCATGGACTTCCTAAAGATGACTTTGCTGCAGAAGTATGCTACCTCTTGACACAGCTGCATTGCTTTCTCAAGGGCTGAGCTCAAGTTCAGCATCATACCTCTTTACAAAAGGTCAGGCTGACCTGACAAACACCAACTAATTAACTCATTGCAGTGAGTTTTGGATCCAGCCAATTGCTTACTTCTCCTGGAGCCATAATGCATCTAGAAAGAGCTTGATTTACAGGTGTTGTTATAGGAAAAGATAGTGGCAGAACATCTATTCCTCTTGCAAATTTAGAATCATAGAATCATTTTGGTTGGAAGTGGCCTTTAAGATCATCAAGTCCAACCGTTAACCCATTGAAGTGCTGGGGTTAAACCCCCAGCCCTGAATGAGTGTTGGCACATGGCTGATGTCCACAACCAGGCAAGAAAGACCCTCCTGACTGTTTTTCACCCCGGGTCTGGCCAGCCTTGGGCAGGAACTGATTAGGAGATCACCCCCAAATGCCCCCCCCTTCCACAGTAACTTGGAGGTGAGGCAAGAAGCCACCTCTATAAGAACTGAGAATGCTTGCAGAGGGATTGGGAGATCTGCTTGCATAGTGGATGTGCTGTATGAGGATTATGATTACTGGAAAGGCTCCCAGACTCTTCATGACAAGTGGAGTTCTCAGGATGGCAAGGCCAGAACATGAAACTGTCTCTGAGTCTACTGTATAACTGGGGTCATGGCTGGGCTGCTGCCATCTCCCATGGCTTGGCTCCTTGGCTGGCTTGTTCCCTTCTTCACATCCACTGTGGTTGGTGAGTGCCTTGACTTGTTCCTCCTCTGGTTGTCTAGCACTTTGGATCTCTGGGGTGTGTTGTGGGAGTGGAAGGAGGAGTTTGGCTGCTGGTCTGCCTGTTAATGATAATAGCATTCTATATCGGGCAAGTGGTCAGCAGAAGACCCATCACTGTCAGATCACCACCAAACCATGTCCCTAAGCATGACATTTACATGTCTTTTAAATACCTCCAGGGATGGTGAATCCACCACTTCCCTGGGTAGCCTGTTCCAATTCTTGATAACCCTTTCTGTGAAGAAATATTTCCTAGTATTCAACATAAACCTTCCCTGATGCAACTAGAGACCATTTCCTCTTGTTCTATCAGTTGTTGCTTGTAAGAAGAGAATGGCACCATCTCTCTACTCCTCTACTACTCTACATCTCTACTCCTTTCAGGTAGTTGGAGAGAGCAATAAGATCTACCCTGTGCCTCCTTTTCTCCAGGCTAAGCAATCCCAGTTCTCCCAGCCACTCCCCATAAGATTTGTTTTCTAGACCCCCCACCAGCTTTATTGCCCTTCAGATGTGCTCCAGAACCTCAGTGTCCTTCTTGTAATAAAAGGTGTAAAACTGAACCCAGTATTCAAGGTGCAGCCTCCCTGGTGTTGAGTACAGGGGGATGATCACTATCCTGCTGTCCACATTATTTCCACTACAAGCCAGGCTTTCTTGGCCACCTGGGCACACTTCTGGCTCATATTCAAATGGCTACTGATCGACACCCCCAGGTCTTTTTGCTCCAGGCAGGTTTCCAGCCACACCTCCCCAAGCCTGTAGCATTGTATGGGGTTGTTGAGACCCAGTGGCAGGACACAGCACTTGCCCTTGTTGAAGCTCATCCCATTGGCCTCAGCTCATCAAGGCAGACTGCCCAGCTTCCTTTGTAGGGCATCAATACTGATCAAGCAGATGAACAATTCTGCCCAACTTGGTGTTGTCTGCAAACTTACTGAGGGTGTCTTTGACCCCTTTGTCCAGATAGTTGATATTAAAGAACAGGCCCCAATACTGAGCTCTGGGGAGCACTGCTTGTTACCAGCCACCAACCAGATTTAACTCCACCAGTGATCTTTGGGATTGGACATCCAGACAGTTTTTGACACAGTGAAGACTAACACCCATCCAAGCCATGAGCAGCCAGTTTCTCTAGGAGAACGCTGTGGGAAAATCGTGTCAAAGGCTTTACCTTACTAAAGTCCAGGTAGGCAACATCCACGGCCTTTCCCTCATCCTCTAGATGGGTCACCTTGTCATAGAAGGAGATTTGTCAAGCAGGACCTACCTTTCATAAACTCATGCTGACTGGGCCTGATTGCCTGGTTGTTCTGCATGTGCTATGTGATGACACTCAGTATGATCTGCTCCATAAAATTCCCAGACACCAAGGTCAGACCAACAGGCCTGTAGTTTTCTGAATCCTCCTCCTGTCCTTTTTATGGCTGACTGTCACATTTGCTAACCTCCAGCCTACTAGGACCTCCCTGGTTAGCCCAGACTGTTTATAAATTATGGAAAGTGGCTTGATGAGCACTTCTGCCAGCTCCCTCAGCATCTGTGGGAGGATCCCATCTGGCTCCATAGACTTGTCTGTGTTTAAGTGGTGTAGTTATGTATATGGAGTATCTTAGTCTATTTTCTGCTATGCTCTGCTAAGATATGCCTGCAACAGCAGGGAGGTGGCTGACTTGGATGCAGGTGGACAGGTGATCTTGGTGTGTGGGTATAGAGCATGATGTTGGAAAACTCTAGTCTCATTTCAAAAAGGATGTTGGAAAAGTAGGAAGGGTTCAAACAGCTACAAGAATGCTTGTCCTCCTGACAAGTGGTATAGTGGGGGATCAGAGAAGCTGCAACTTCTTGGTATAACCAAAAGAAGGTAAAAATAAATTCTAACAAAATACAGGCTGCTCTTTTATTAATCAGAAAAAAGGCGTTAGTAAGCCTAACTTTTGGATACATTCAGCTGGATACATTCAATAAGAAATGAGATTTTTTTTTTTTTTTTTTTGGCTTTTGAGATAAGGAGATAATTGTGCACAGGCACAGCTTCTCATGGACCAGTTCATAAAAGCTGTCTAGTGTCACTGCTTCCATCCTACCAGCCAAGGTGACATAGGTGCAGTTGATCTTGCCTTGGGGCAAGAGGAAACCCAAAATTACCTTCCTCCATACTTTATTTTCTGTTTTGTTTGTTTGGAGAAGTATATTTTTGAAAAGAAATCTCTATGAGGTCACTTCAAGGTAGGAATGTCTGACCGTCTGTTTTTCAGTGTATGTTCCGGCTCTCATCAGTGCACTCTGATGCAGTTGCACTCCTTCTGAAATATCCTCAGGGGCCTGCTAAAATGTTTCACTGTAGTGTCTGGGTCGTAAGGCAGCAACACTCTTCTGGGTGGGCTGGTCAGAGTCTTGTAGTGCCATCCCCATGAACTCAGCTCAGACTTACTGCTTTACTTGCTCTGTTGACCCTCTCACTTTGATCTTCTGTTTTATACTTAGTGCAGCCACTGAAGTGAATACAGAACTTAAGCCTCAGAAATGGTTTCAGTGTGGAAATTGAGTTCTTTGTTGAGAATATAAAAATGCAGGCTCTTTAATCTGCCTCGTGAGGGAGAGGAAGAAAAAAGTGAGAGAAAAGAAACAAAAAAAAAGGGAAAATAAAAGTATATCTTGTAAATGCAGTACTGTTGAGTAAATCCATTGGGCTATCAATGTTGTTAGCTGGTATGCATAGGATTTGAAAGTAGTTGGGAAACAAGTAGCGTATGTTGGTATGATGCCATTGAAGGGTACGAGCAGGCAGCAATATATCATTTTGAGGAATGAAAAATATTTAGGAATTGGACGTCACTGTCAACTAAAGTTTGTCTGCTATCATCTTTCCAATGCATGGTACACGCCATTTGGGGTTAGCAGTGGCCATCTTGTTTCTGCTGTATCTGTTAGTGCTTTCGTACATACAAGAAGTCACTTTATTTTTCATCACAGAAAGGGGGCTTTAGCAGTACTTTAAAATTGCTTTTTAAGAACAGCAGAGATCGAGCAGGATGCAAAGGTTTTATATTTTCAATGTTAGTAAACTTCATGCTAAGAGAGAGACATGTTTGGATAGCTTTAACTTTCCCTTTCCACAAGCAGCAATATGCAAATTAACAAGAGTCTGTATGCAGTCAGCTTGGCTGAACCACCTGCATTCTTGGTTGGATTCTCACTAATTGCCTGCACAGCTACCTTTAATGCATTCAATGATAGCATCAAAAAATAAATGTGAAATTTATTCTCTTGTTCTCCTATAGTAGAAACCAATGTAGTTGCCTCTTGTTCTCCACAAAATTTCCTGTTCACAGCCCTGCCGTGAACTTCCCCTTCTTTTTTGTTTTGTGTCACCTGCTTTCTGTTATAATAGTGGGCTGAGTTTCTCTTAAAATTCCTGATTTCTCATAGATTGCCTGTGGATCCTTACTTTTTTCACCACCAGTCCCACCTGTCATATTACCTTGGCTGCTATAGGGGTTGAAAGCAAACATGCCACCTGGAAAATGAACCCAGACATTCCAAACATCAAATCCAGTCAGCCAAGGAAGCTCAACTGTTTTTGTTAAAGCATGATTTTAAATACTCAAAATATCACAGAATTTGTTTCAGTCTGCCTTGTTTTCAAATTTTCGTAAGAGCAAGGGAGGCAATTAGATATGGTGTCAATTGGTTGTATCATTAGTAATGATCACCAGCATCTCTCCATAAATGTGTGTTATTTTTATCCATATCAAGTAATATATAAATATGCAATGTCTGTACAATATGCTGCTCATAATGGATTTTTTCTTTTCTTGCTTGCTGGCTTGCAGTTGAATGGGAGCATACATAGTCTCATGAGTGCAACTCATTTAAGCTGCAGAGAGTAACAGAGATTCTAAATGGTAAGAGATCATGCAAAACATACAAAAGTCATTGGAAAGTTTACAATAAAAAGGTCAGTTCATCAATTATGTCAGGCTGTAGGAACAGATTTGCCAGTAGCTGAGCTCCCCCATGAAAGGCAGTGGTCAAATTCCTTAACCAATAATGAATTTTTATAAAAAATACTGAAGTTAGCTTACAGGAGGCAAATAGGATAAGATGCCTGTCTCATCTTTGCTTAACACAATGTTATTTCAGAAGGGGGAAAGAACACTTTGCAAAATTGTTTTCTTTGGAATTTAACAAAGAGCCATAAAAATATCCTTGGGAATGGCCAGCTCTCTGTGAAGGCAGGTTTGGGTACCATGTATATGTAAGCAGTGGGAGTACTTGCTCCAGAATGATTCACTTTGGAGTGTTTTATTTATGTGATAATGGCAAATATTTAAATTAGTTCAGAATTAGTTAAGCTGTCTTTATTCAAACAAGAAGAGTTGTATGTAGAAACAGAAGAAGATGACTTGAGAGATATATATGTTTTGAACACAAAAGCAAAGGTATTTTCTTTCTTTTTGACAACCTGCTGATGAAGATGGTATTTAAACCCTTAAAGTATTTGTTTCTTTGTAAGAACATATGCACAATTGCTGAAGATTTTTATAGAAATAAAGATGTAGAGTCTTTCTTGGAGCTCAGAGCTTGTGTGCATTTTGTGCTGCCAAAGAAGGTGAATTTCTCGGGGTCAGCAGCAGTGACAGTGACTTCCATAACTGATTTAGTGTAATATTTACATATGGATCTAAAGTCTGTTTCACTACAAAGTTATGTCAAGAACAACATGGTTGGAAAAAAAATAAAGTGGAAGGGATGGGGGCTCTGCCTGTTCTTGGATGTCATATACAAGTTATCTACAAAGACCTAGTGAGACAGGAAGATGTTGATATCAGTTTATATTTTTTGAATCTTGTACCTCTGGGCTGGCATGCTGCCTCTGTGCAAAGTTGTACATTTTCAGCCTTCCAAAACATTCTTTTTGTCCCCTTCTCTTTCACTTTCACTGGTGTTTTAAATAGTTAACTGTCTCAGAGATCATCATCTCAAGATTCACTTAGGAAGATCAGAGTTACATTAGTCAGGAAGAGAGAATAAAGTACAGAGGAAAATAGCTAGATAGACAATGTAAGATGAGATATTAGTGTATTAGTTCTTGAAGCGATGTTTATACTACTTTCTGGAAAGTGTAAAAGATTGCACGGAAAGCAGTAAGAAAGAGACTAATTATTTCAGTAACTCCAAAGTTGTGCTGGGGCTCTTCATGCTGTAAGCTCATGATAAGGACCAAAAATCTCTCCAGTGTCACCGAACATGACAAAAGTCCAGTTTGATGTAGATGCTTCTTTATTCAGCTCTGGGAACACAATGTATAACTCCACCAAACATGTTCAATTTCATATGATATTGATCACACTTTTATATCTTTTTTGTTGTCTGTCCATCTATCCATAGCTACCTAACATGCTTTACATAAATAAGCATATATTGTTGCTTTAAATTTAACCTTTACAATTATTTGTTCTCTTAGTTATACAACTTAATCAATATTCCTATTCTATAATAATCATTGGATATTTCTATTTACTTCTACTGATTGGAGTTTTTGATATTCAAATCAAGATGGAATAGGTAAGGGCTTGCCAAGCAGCATAGCTGGTTTCCATTATGAGTTTCCTCAATTTGTGAAAACAAACACTATAGTTAATACATAATATTGCTATGTCTACCTAACTTAAACACAATCTTACTTCCTTGTACATGAAGTTTTGGATGTTTTGTCATGGCAACAATAGTAAAATGAGGGCTTCACTAGTAGGGACTCCAGAAACATTTAGTCTCTGGGGTAATTTGAGAACCAGTCTACAGGATGATTTTCATGCAAGCAAATGTAGAAAGCACAGCTTGTCCCTAAGCATAACACTTGCTCCACAGACTTGTGGAAAAGCAGTGTGGTACTAGCTCCTGCATCTTGCCTAAGATATCCCATGCTGTTCTAGCCTAAGATAGTTATGGGGCAAACACTGCCTGTGTAATACCCAACTGCTAATTGAAAGCCCATAATTGCTATATTAATTTCTTGCTATTCTGTGTGTTATGTGAGCAATTCCCTATCTTGCCATCGAGATAAAATTACTTTCTATTCTGGGAAGTACAAGGCTCCTATAGAGATTGTGCTGAAGTGCTGCTCTACTCTGAGACCTGACTGGACCAGATATATCTCCCTTCTACTGCAAGAGTAAGGGCGAATCACCCTAGCAAACCCAGTCACTGCTGTCAATGTCTTCATCTCTACCTTCATAGGCCCTTACATTTGGCAAGGTGTTCAAGAAATTTTGTGTGTCTGAGGGAATAGTTCTGTTTTCTCCTTTGGAACGCCTTACTTACATGCTGAAAACTAAGCACCAGCTTTAGTCTAGTGTTTTGTCCCTCAGCAGAAATTAAGAAGGAATAATGACTCAGTGCATTGTCTGGGCAGTTATCGTCCTAGTCCATTCTCTTCGCTTCGTAGACAACTCTAATTGAGTTGCCCTAAACCAAGATGAAAACACCTGCTATATTTTATTGTGTAATTAAGCATATTTCTTTAACTGTTTTTATATTGTTTGTCCCACAGTGACCTCCTTGAAAGAATAAGTGCAACTCAGTGGAAATAAGGGTTGCAGAACAGTCTTCAAAGATCCTTTCATGTTATATTTTTATGTCTGTCCTAAGATTGCCTAGACATTTCTATAAAGCTGTGACTTCTGTCTTTGATAAAGAAGGTTCCTTAAAATCCTCAAATAAATTAATAACATCTATCACAGAAACTTCTATTTATGGTGCTAATCAAAACCCTTCAGGATCCCTGCATACCAAATACGTAAGCTACTATCTCTACATCCTTCCTAGCAAGTCTGTTTATTCACAGCCAGGGTCTCCAAGGCATATTATAGACGTGTTCTTTATTAAGTTAGTTATTTTCACTTTGTTGTTTTTTTGTTAGAGCTTGTAAAAAGAGCTACCAATAAAAGCATTGCTCTATTTCACCTCTCACATAAACATATTGATGCCTTAATTCCCACAGTACCATGCCAGATTTTGAAATATTCCATTATTTATTTACTACTGATTAGATGACAATTTTTTAAAATTATATTGTCTCTTATTACCGTTTTTATTATACCAGTTTTCCTCTTGACAGTACAAATGTGCATGAGAGAGAGTAGAATAATGAACCTGCTGAATAACAATAAGGTCAGATTTCTCCTACATAATAATAATATCATAGCAAAAATAAGATGCTGGATATCCTTCTTTGCTACTGCTTTAAGGCATGTACTGGTCTCGCTCAGGGACGCTGGATTTCTTGGAGATATACAGATAGTTTTCAGTGATCATTTCAAAGGTACCTGTCCAATAGCAACAAGGTATACCTAGTACCAACAGAGTCCAAAAATCCATATTGCTCAAACTCTGGTGAAACTTTCAAAACCATTTTGACCATTGAATTGTTTGCTTAAGATGTGGCTAGCAAGTTAGTTCTTTTTCTTCTGAGAGTCAGATGGTATAATCAGAACCTACATGACATATTTGTCTGTGTTTAATGTTTTATCACATTGCTCTGCTCTTTCATCTAGAAATGAGTACTTGTCTTTCTATGCAAATGTATCTATCGGTTCATTAGTCTGTCAGAATGTCTATAAATATTAGATTGTTTTGAGAAGGCAGTGCCTAATTTGTCAGATGAAAATATTTTTCTCCTGATTTCTAGCACATGAACTGTCATGGATGCAGTTGTGCTCTGAGATGCATTAAAACCCAGAAGTTATAGCTGTTTAGCTGGTGGGTGCCTTGAAAGTGTGTCACACAAATTACCCATCTGGAGAGAATTGAAATGACAGTGAAAATCCTGTTGTTATCTTCAAAAACATACAGACAGGAAAAAAAAATTGTCTTCATAAGGCAGTTGAGACCCGTCTTTTTAATGACTTTTTTTCAGTCACCCATGCATATGAGCTCTGTCGACATACAAAAGTATCCTGAATAATATTTCAAGCTTTACATTTCATTGTAGATCTGTTTTCTTTCTTCCTCTCATTGAAGTCTCTCAGACTATCTGGTTACAAAATACCTCAAAATATCCTCTGGCAGCTAAGTGAAAGTAGTAAAATGATTTTGTTTCTTTTACCTCTTTTCCAAAGTGGAACCACTCTGAAATCCATCAAGTAATGTAATAGCAACATGCTGTACATACCCTGAAATAGAAGAGGTGTAAAATGATGTTGGCAACAAGAGTTATTATTAAGAGTGCCTGTCTTTTGTCAAACAGCACTGGAAGAGGAGAGAGGCTTTGCAAGGAATGATATTCACACCCACAACTACATGGCCATTTGTGCTCACACATGTACTTTTCAAAATACTACAGTATGCACTGACAGCCTGCAAAGGATCAGCTTCAAAAATTTCATTTGAGTCATTTCTTAGCCTCTAGCGGTGGCTGGAAAAGGTGTTTGTGATCAAGCTAAAATGTAGAACTTCAGTATTATAAATAGCATCAAGTTCTAGTTGGAGAATATCCTTTTGCAATACTACATTGAATTCTTCTTGAAGAGAATAAAATCAATGTAGTAAAAACAATTCTTTTGTATCTTTTTTTGGTTTTAAATAATGTTGGTAATTTCTTACTGCATGCAATCATTTCTGCTTCAGCTAAGTACTGGTAGTGTCCTGAAAGAAAACCTTATTCTCGTATTACTTTTGGATTTTGTTTGTTTTGTTTTTAAAATATTAATCCCACCCTAGTCTGCAGTGAGTCATGCACTTGAATATAATCTTTGTTGACTTCACTGGAAACAGCACCTTGGGTAACAAGTGCCCAAGGTACTCCATCCTTCAGAGGCAAAATACCCATCCTGCCTTTCCTCTTCATACCTTTCCTTGTTTGTAGCTTTCTTGTACCATACCTCAATCTGGGTACCAGTTTTTAAGCTCATTCTTGCCCAAGTCCCTTCAGACTCTACTGCTGCAACATGAAAATAGGAATAAGGAAGGTACTGACGATATCTGTGTGTAGTTTGAGGAAGTTTGATTTCTGGATACACTGGAGGTCCCGGGAGTGAATTTTCTAAGTCATTTGGACAATAGCAACTATCAACTTGTCCTCTTGCAGGAGAGTTAAGGAGCAATCATAGTATCCTGTATCCCACTGGTATCTGAAGTTTCCATTCTCAGTCAGGGAATTCAGCTGCCTAATCACAGGTGTGTGGTGTTAGACACCTCTGAGCACCGGCTTGAAGCTGGAGAGGCAGCTTGACAGTTGATGCCATTTCTCTGTGTATTTAAGATGGTACTAAACACCTGACTCCTACCAATAATGTCTAAAGCTTTTTGTATCTCGGACTTGGCTTTAAATCCCAGAACTGAGATTTTCAGTGAGAAATTTACATATTAGTGCTCTTTCAATCTGTGAATAAAGGTTTAAAATCTGGAAGTGAGGGTTACATCATCCAACTGAATAAAGGATGGCAAATACTTAGCAGGCTTGATAGATCAAGACTTTTTTTGGACAAAGTCGAGGGTTAAAAAAAGAGTTAAAGAAGTCCTAAATAAGTAACACAAAAAGAAGAATAATGAATTTAACAAAACCAGCAATGTGACAGAGTAGGAGTTCTATATGTGTTAGTGGTTCCAATAAACAGTTTAATTAAGTAGTGCTACAGTAAGCAAGGACTAGAAAGAGGAAAGGGACAAGTTAAGTTGAGGTGACAATCAGTTCAGAAAGGCCAAATTAGTTATACAAACTAAGTATTCAGGATAATGCTGCTGCTTTATTTTTCTTGGAGTAGAAAAGCTGAGTTTAAGAATCAATAACAGGCTCTGCCAAGGCTACAGCTTAACTTGGCAAACTCCAGCTCCAGGCCCAATTGGAGCCTTCAGCTGAACAATTATGAGCTCCTCTTCAGGGTGAGGTTTCTTTCACGGGCATCATGTTGAATACAGCATCTCATTTTACAGAGAACTGTGGGAGACCTGTATAAACAGTTGAAATTTATATAAAACATAGTAAGGTTTTTCTGGATCCTCTCTTTTCAGTACCATGTTCTTCCGTCTTTTTTGTGGTAGTGCTAAACATTCAGAATTTATAGGTGCTGTGTTAGACTTCCTGATGCTAATAGAGTGTAAGTATGGAGATATCCCCCAGTTACTGTGAACCAAACATTTTAGTGAGGTAACTGAAAATAATGTCTAAGGAAGGTCTTTGTAGTGTGATTCCACATAACATCTAGATGAGGTGACACGAGCATGTAAAGCAGCAGTATTTAAGCTGAATGTACCCTTCTGACTTCAGTGTTCATAGGGGCACCTATTCAAGAATCGCAGATTGAATAACAGAAAACAAGAGACCCATATTCAGGAGACAGAATAATTCCCTGTCCTTTGTGTGGCTGCCCAAAAGGCTATGCTGAGCTACCTGGCTGCTGAAACAGAGGCAGGAAGAAGGCACAAGGGGGTCTGTGCTTGGACAGGCAGCTGTAGAGTGCCACTGGCACTACCTGCCCTTGTGCAAGGACAAAAACTATGCTCTCCTGAGCCATCTCTCTAGCAACGTTCCTGTGGTGCAGCACACTATGATATTAGCATGGGACATACTCACGGCAGGATGAAGCATTCCCAGGTATGCCTGGCTAGCAAATCCTGTTAATCTGGTAGACATAAATTGTTGGGTTAGAAAGAGGCTGGGTTGCTTGATGGTACTGGGAGGCATCCAAACTGTGAGATGTTGCTGTAGCTTCTATAAATGTATCCAAGCCAGCTTTCTGTCAACATCTTGAGTACCAATGACAGGGTATTTTCCGCAGCATCGGTCTCTGCGCATTATGGGCTTCTCATTGGACTGTTAAGGCAGATTTGGTTTAGCTTAAAGCAAGACTGAGCATGTCTCCAGAAGATGCAGACACAGCTTTGAAGAATAAACACAAATGATCGCATAAGTCAAAATGAAAAAAACTCTAGAAAACAAGTGCTCTGGCATTTTGCAAGCCAGTGAATGGCCCATACATGATGGTGGGAATATAATCTTAGGTGGCTGGGGATGCTTCAAGGTAGAAAGTTATCTTTTCCTGAAGCAGGATATGGAAAACGCATTCTGAGGAAGAAGTATGAATTATGGTAGCTGACCTGGTTTACAGTCAGATGTCCCCTTTAGAGACATTGTGAGACAATTAGAATACATATTTCTTGACATATTGAACAATTACATTCTTTAGAATAAAAGACAATATTTTATTTCAGAAGATTTCCAGACCAGCTATATCTGTCTTCATGTAAAAGCTTCTGCTTGCAACCTATTCAAACACAATTCTCTCATGGACACTCAAAATTCCTGTTAGATAACCAATGTTACTTCAGCTAAAACCACATCATTTAACACGTACCTGGAAAGAATACCACAGCAATTTGATTCAAGATTTGTATCCTTGCTTTAGCTTTGAGGACTGGCTCATTAGTGATGTCATTGCAATGTGTGGGTTCACTTTGATACTGTTTATAGCTGAAAGTGACAAAACCACAGATCATGATTTCTGAGACTGAGTTTCACCCTCAGGATATGGTCAGATTAGGCTGCTCCTTGTTTTTCAGAGTTCAGAGTTTCAGTTTTAACTCATAATGTTTCAAATAATTTACTTCAGAGATTCTGTGTGTCCCACAGACCTGAGCCATTTTACCTGAAGACCTCTGTTTTAAAAGAGAAGTGTATAGTAATATTTTCCTTCAAGCATTGTTTTGGGTTGGATACCTGATATTTCTGGGCTGGAAGTTCTATATAGGGTTGAATGTTCATTTTTCTCAATGATAAATGCATTTAAATAATGTATTTTGTTGTTACTATTCTTCTAACAGTACAGATTGCTCATAATATGTGAGTGCCTATAGCTATTTGGAAGGGCAGCTACTAGCATGTTTATAAATCTAAATTAACCGAGATACATTATTTATGTGCATGTGATGTTTTAGTAAGCAATCAAGAGGCAGGCTATTTGTAAGAGAAACATAATTCTTGCATTAACATTTCTAAATACCCTGCTCACTCCTTTGGGAATTCACACAGAGCATGTGCGAAAGCAACGGCATAGCAGCAGTGCATATAGTGGTGTGATTATAGGAAATACGAGCTATTTACTGTAGATAACATCTTTGATTGTTGATTATTCTTTTTTTTTCTGTGCCAAAATGAGTAAGAAAACTGCCAGGAGTAAGTTCAAGACAGCAGATATTAATGTCTGTGATTCCTCTATAGAAAAGAATATTTTTTTTCTTCCTTTCCCTGTGGTTTTCCTTTCTGTCTGCAGCACTGAATGTAAGTGTTAGTTTGCTCTGTATGGAAGCTATCTACTGACAGCAGAGCCCTTACCAACATAAAGGACACAGAGAATGAGTTTATATTAAAGGCTCTAGATTCAATATATTTGGACTCAATCGTGGATTCTTCCATTTTGCATTTGTCATTTCGCTGCTGAAATCCTTCATGTGCTTAAATTCCTCATCTGTGAAACTGATTAATAATAACGTCCTTAGCTAATCTATTTAGAGAATAGACTGTTCAGGACATGGGCTAACTGTCTATATGAATATACAGAACCTAGAACAGTGGGGGTTGGACCATGGCATGGAGGAACCACTTTATTACAAGTAGCATGCAGTAAGAAGGACCTAGTCCAAAATCCTGCCGTGCATTAGATTTCTGTCAGTAAACAAGAGGAATCCTGATCTCACACACATGCTAGACAGCCTGTTGAGCTAGTTAACCATGCCCCATTATCTAAAGTGTTGATTGGATTCATTAAGCATTGAAAGCTGTGGATGAAAAACAGGGGTATGCTTTAATCTTCTCATTCCTGCTGTCACTTTCCTCTTTTTCTTCATGTTGACATTTCCGTTTTAATTACATGTTCAGTTCTCTTTTGTGATTTCTGTGTATGCACTTTCAACAGCATGAAGCAATATTTCTTTGTGGCAAAAGGTATGTCTAGACTGTTAGTATATCTTCTAGTGTCTTAGAGATTGCTTCCTGCAAGTGTCTGCCTAAATATTCTGCTTTAAACATAATTGTCTGACTTTCTGAGTAAAAATATGTTGCCTGGGTCTGGCTAGACAAGCCCACTGTGCAGAACTGATTTTCATGTTTCATACGGTACTGATAACTCCTATGCCTCTATTGCAAGATTTTTGCCTTTTGATGGGCTTTCAGACTGAAAGCCCAAGCAACAGCAGTAAGCTGATCTACATGAGAACATTGGCTGTCAGCTCAGAAAGAAAAATGTTGAGCTCTCATGACTGCAGAGAAAGAAAAACCCACTAAACTCATGAAGCAAATGCAAAAACTAAATCGTTCAGAAGAGAGAGAGCAAATAAATGCTTAAAATATTATTTTTAGGTATTTTTAGCCAGTGTTGTGTATTTATGGGCTGACAGTAACATCTATCTCTTATGTAACATGACGAATCAGTGGATTTTAAAAACTAACCTTGTGGTGGGACTAATATCCAGCAGTGCGAATAATATTTGAACACAAAGCTTCTGAAGAGAAGATAGGAAGATAGGTCAAACTATTGTTGAATACGACTGACTTCAACCCAACTCCAACTGCCATTTTATTCCTGTAGAGCATTTTGAAGCAGGCTGCACTTTATAGTCTGACTAAAAGAGAAAGGGTAGTCTGGAGCTGGCAGGAGGTTTAAGCTCAACAGTCCTTCATTCTTTTTTTTTTTTTTTTTTTGCTCAATGCTTAACATAATTTCTTATTGTTTACTATTTTTTGGCATTCTTCTATACTTGGAGGCTGAAAAAAAATTTTATGTGGTTTCCTGAGCGTCTTGCTCTGTGGAAGAAAATCTTGGAAATAAAGTGCAAACAGAATGGAGATTTCACAGAAATTATTTGCTCAGATTTCTCATCAAGTATTATTAAAATGAAATTACTGCAAAGTTTTATGGTCTATGGAAATGGAAAACAAAAGCATCTGGAGCTTTTTTTTTGACAAAAAGTCAGAGGCCTGTGGAATGATATCAGCAGAATTTTCCTTAAGGTGCAGTGGAAATGAATATTCTCTTTCTCTTTAAACACACATCATAAGACTTTACTTTTCATAGCTTTGTACTTGTCAAGGCTCATTGAGTTAAAGTCTGAGGCACTAAAGTGTTATAATTTTCTCAGTATGTGTCCTTCCATTCATCCTTATTTAAGATCTACAGTTATTTCTTGTAGTGTTTTCTCTTTTTTTTAAATTTTTTTCTACAGTTCATTTTTAACTCTGTATTCTTTCCTGTATTAGTCGCCTAGGAAGGCCTTTTTAGAATTCTTGATGCAAGCCCTCTCCCCTCCCACATTTTCAAAAACATTTCATTAATATTACTTTTAATCTTGCATTTTTCACAGGGAAAAATCACAGCCTATTTTCTTCTGGGTAAAGACTATGTTTTACTTTGCCAACATCTAAGAGTTCCAGGTCCTATTCTCTAGTACTGGGACAAAAGTTCTCATATATATGGTACTAAGAAACAAAGAACTTGCCCAGGTAATTTACATAGACAACAGATGATGTGAGCTGGGTACCAGAAATGAGCAATAAAGATTCATAAGACTTTTTTTTCTGTATCCTAGGACATCCTCTTTTCTTTTTCAAATTTTAAAGTTGTTGGTAGGAGTCACTGAGGTTGGATACACCCTTTGACTCGTGGCTTTTCTGAAAACTTCTGAGGAGCTTGTATGTCTGCAGTTTGTCAGCCATGGCATAACAAATTGATCCTCAATAACTGAAGAACAGTTTTGGAAATACTGCTTCAAATTCCCCAAGATAAATCTTTGCTCATGAACACTGCATTGAGCATAAGTGTTAAGGCAGTTACTCTTAGAACTTGATTTTGCTCTTTTTGTTTGTTTGGTTGTTTTTTTTTGTGGCTCAGAACTAATTAATAAGGCTTTCTTGAGATTTTATGTCTATTCACAACCCTTAGATGCCTTTTATCCTCAGAAAAAGCATACAGGGCTGTGTTTTGCTTCCTGTTCACAGCAGGAGTAAAGAGGGCTATGCGTGGACAAGCCCTGTGCAAAATGATGGCAGAGTGAACCTCTTCCCTCAGCCTGCTCACTTGCAGAACAGCAGTAGAGGTATTCCAGTCTCAACAGTGCCGGTGTCTCGTGTTTCCGGTTGGTAGCCATGGGCTCAGGAGGATTGATTGTGCTGTCTGTCCCATAGACCATGCCCCCAGCGTCCCTCACTCTCCATGATTGTTTCTGTAGAACATAGTGGAAACTGAACTTCCAGACAGGGAGGCATGACGAATACGTACAGTTCCTACATACATGTATCTCCTCCAGGCCCATAGTTCAAGTGCTGGGACTGCACTGGGTGTGAGAGTCTGGCTGTAAAGTCAAGGCTGGTGTGGAGCTCATATTTCCTGGTGCATTCGCACTTCATCTTAGTTGTATTGCACTGCCACCACTCAGATACTGAGGTAGGAAGAGATATGCTAAGATATATTGACTGATGGGGATCCGGGATGGGAATAATAGATATCTCTCTCCTTCCCCCATCCATCCCAGGACACTGAAGATGGCTATAGAAATACCTTTCTGGTCCCAGGAGCAGTGCTGATCTGCAGTAGTGCAGGCCTCCAAACCCTTGGCAGCTACTGCAAAGTCTGTCAAGTTTTACCAAGGGCAGAAATCCTGTAATACTTGTATGTGGTTGGAGGACTAGCATTTATTACACAGGAGAAAGATGGACTGAACAATGGGTTAGACCATGGATGAATGCCCTGTTTCATGGAAGGACTCTATCCCTGCCTGGAACCCACATCTGGAAGAGAAGAGGGAACTTAAGGAAGAGGTCTCAGAGAATGAAAGACTGAGATTTTTTTTGTGTGTGTAGGAGGAACAATTTATTATGTCTCATTTGAATTAGAAGCCTAAGTTCTGCCTGGCCCTTTGGGTTCCTGTGTAACAAACACTGATGCACAGAAGTGCCACCTGGACTTCTACTCTACAGGCACAGCTGCTCCTTGTGGTGTCTTGTAGTGGTATGGGGAGAAAGAGGGTATGTGTTTACTCATTTAAGTGCTTAGAAGTGTGAAGGTTGTATTAAAAATATGAATATTACTCTGCAGGTTTGAGGATAAAGTTTTTCAAACTGCCTAGTGATAGAGTATCATCATCTATCCAATGTCAGATCTTATTGCTGATTAGAAGCATGATAACCAGGACACCCTCAGGGGTGGATGTGGCTGTCCTCTTGTGGCTATGCAATATTTGCCTTTTATTTACTAAAAAGAAAAGACCAAATCATGCTTTCTTGGAACAGATACAGTGTTCACAGTGGAGTCATAGAAGAGGCACATGTAGCTGAAGAAGCACTTCTCTCACTGTTGTGAAATCCTATCCAAACCCATCCCCTCAGATCGTTCCTCACATCTAATTAGGGGCTTGTTAGCTCTCTGTATGGGGCATGCTAGAACTTTGCCTTGGTAACCGGAAATTTTCAGAGTGACTCTGAACGGACCATTTCAATAGATGTCAAGAGTTTAAGGAAATCCAGATTTCTGAAGGTGAGAAAGATCAGAGGAGAGGAACACCAAAGTAAAAAAATGAGATCTTAAAGGAAATTGAAGAGTAGGGAAAAAGAAGCATGCAAAGGAGCAGCTCTCTTTTCTTGGTGAGATTTTTTTTTCAGTCAGATTTTCACTATACCTTGGAACAGCCTAGAAGCTGGTCAAATCCTGAGTCAGGTTCTCTCAAATTAATAGCTTATTAGTCAGACATTCACACTGTGAGATGCAATTGTGCAGCTATACTGCAGTCATGGATTAACAGGACAAAAACAAAGAAAAGCCAAACCCAAAATGATCCTGAAAAAATTATTTCCTCTGATTTCTTTAATTCCCATCCCTCCTCAGCTAATAACTTTCCACAGGCAGTGACAGTCTGGTGCTTTACACATGTAGCATCATCCTCTTTATTGGAAAAATCTGTCTTATAGCAATTTTTTGCCACTGGAATAGCCTAAAGACCCTCATTAATATCAAACCATGCCAAAAAGAAGCGGGTGTCTGAGTAGATAAGAAAGGTGATTCAGTTTGTGTATTAGTTACAGATGACTGCTAAGCACTGGAAACTGTTCAAGTGTAGATAGGAACTGTAGGAAGATTCAGGCTTTAAGACAAATAGAGCCAGGTCCAGCAACTCCACTCCTATCTACAGGAGACACAAGAAGAAGTGGTAATATTTCTGAAAGCAGATAAAGAAACTGCTTGGGTGCTTAGCAGATATTCAGTGAGTCACTGCAAATTTAAAAAGGTCATCCTCGAGTAAAACGATTATTATCCTTAAATAGATGCTTTTCTGAAGGATTTTGAAAATACTGAGGGCTGATCACCCAGAAAAGTAACACTGTCTGAGACAAAAGGGACAGCAACCACTAGGATCCAGTTACTAAAGTGATAACCTTGCCTGCCAACTGGGAAACAACCACGGACAGATATGCTTATGTGCTTTTTGTTCCTTGTTGGCCTCTCCTGAGAAAGAAGGCAAACATCTGCTTCCCTGCAGAATGTTTGCCATACAGCTGAAGCATGAAATGGCAACTTCTGATCCAGAGCATCCTGCCTGTGCAAAAAAAGCTGCCTGTAAAACAAGAAGATCCTGTATAGGTCCATCATCAGTGTGTTATAGATGCTACACTGCCCTTATCCCATACTGCCAACAATTGGCGTATGCTCTGTTATGCCAGTATTTTTACAACTTTTGAGAGGCCATAAAAGACAGAACTGCAAGATTACTGTATCCATTTGTGTATGCAGTTAATTAGAACATCCAAATTTATCTAAATTCTCGTCACTCTGTGTTTTTATCAGTTTCAAAGATTACATCACTCTTACAAATAAGCTGCTCACTGAAGACTTCTAAAGCCTTCAGAAAGGAAGTTGGCTTATAGGCAATAGTACAGAGAAAACAAGAAATAATAATCTGAATGTTAAAATCACTCATAATAATAAGCAAGCACTTTTAGACCTTTCATAGTATAATTCATAGAAGAGCTTTAACTGCAAATACAATCAATTTTTCAAAAACAATGAAAGCGATATAAGCAGAAGTTTGTCACCTTGAACAATGTAACAGAATCCTGTAGGTTTTAACATTGACTGCAATATACTTTCCTGGCTTTGAGCTTTTCAAGAAATGCTTCTGTTTAGCCACAGGTGTCCACTTTTCCTATACTGATGTTCTCTTTAATGTTATGCTTCACTTAACCAGAATACAGGTGACTTGTGAGATAAAAAAGAACAGTTGTCCCAGTGTTACAAGTTACATTTTAAAAATATTAGAACTTCCTTTATGATGGGGAAAAAGTATTTTGAAAGAGAGGGTGTTGGTAAGGGAGGAAAACATTGACTGTTCTGTGAGGAAGAAAGAAAGAATCTTCTCTAAGGAGAGTCAAGAAGATTACAAGAGATGTTTGACCTCAGACATTACAGTCTGAGGACTAGATCTGGGCTTTTTACTATTGCCAGGAAGAGTGTGACTTTATGTGAGTGACTATTGGAAACCCATTGTTCAAAAACCTTTTGTGTAGTAATTTAGTAATTTGCTAGAAGGATGTTAACTGGAAACTAGTTACCTTGTTCACTGATGGCTCATCTCACCTAACTAATCTCTTCTTAGTTCTGCTATCTTAACTCAAAGCCTGATTTGTCAGGGAAAGCCATGGGGCACCTGCAGAAGGGAGATTTCTACAGATGAAACATCAGTGCAAAAGAATTGACACTGAAGACCAAAATGCTTCTTTTAGTCTTAACATAGAGTTGTTTAAATGAAACTAATGGCTATTACTGACACCACGTTATCCTAATCCATATAATGGCATAAATATATCTGTTAGGAGCTTTCAGTTAGCCTTGCAGTCTGGCTTAGTGCTTGCTACACAGGAAAACTCAGTTCAGTTTTTGCATCTAATTTCTCTTCTCAAAAATGTCCAGAACATCTTACTATCACATCTAAAGCCTGGTTGGGGTATAAGTTTGGCTTTGTTAACATGTGTTTCTGTTGACTTAAACTATTTTTAGTGCTACTCTATACTATATACTATTATACATTATGCTATTTAATGTACTAAGGAATTCTGCACTGTGTTATGGTCAACTCCAGCAACTGGCTCAGATTAGCCACCTGACTTTTACCTGACTAAAGAGAGACAAGTTCAATCCTGTGTTTATAGACTGAACAAAGTTTTCTGCCACTACAGCTCTTGGTGTGTCCCCATGTGCTTCATCATCTCTGTGTTCTGCATTGTGTTCACAACATAGAGGACAGTGAAGAGGCTGCAATAACAATAAAGTATCAAAAATTCACACGATTAGGTGGTTTCCTTCTCCAAAGACCAGGGTTAAGTATGTTGATTAGTGGTTGTCATGCTTGGTATTGTAGGTGGAGGACATGGAAAGCAGTGAGGGAACCACAAAATCTATCATGGGCTTCATCCTGGCAGGGCATAGAGACAACTACCGCAAATTTTTCTGCTTGCAAGTCATTGGCTTTTATTGTTGTGACTTGCATAGTATTGCACCCTTGATAAAATTTCCCTTATCTGATCTCTTATAAGGCTGCTGGGTCATAATCTTGCCATGTTAACCTTGTGTGCCCGCGAGCTTTCTTTGGCCCGAGTAGGTTGTACTTTTATAAGGCCTTTTTTGTGTATTTCAGAGTGAAATAGCAGCGATCCTTTTCTTTCATTGTTACTGCCTTCCTCACACTCTTGATTGTTATTTGGTGATGGGTCAGGATCCTGATCCCCTCAGTGGAGACACTAACTGTGGTCATTCCTTCCTGGACTTAACTTCTTTCCCAAACCACTCCTTTCTCCTCCTTTTTGTTGAGAACCTCTTTCCTTGCCTGCTCCAAGATTAAAAAGGAAAGTTTTTAATACCTCCCCAAGTATCTTTTCAGTTGTGTTCAGATATATTCTGATTAAGTTAGTCTCTGCAGATGATCAGGATCCTACTGTGTAGTACACTGTATCACTAGCCTTGATGATCCCATTGAGAATCTGATTTGCCACGAGGTAACTACTCTGTCTAAGAGAAGATCTCAGGAGTTCTACTTTTTCGCTAGCTTTGTGCTATGCAAAAATATTTTTCACATCATCTCCGATGGAGCTCAAGTTCTACAGAAAAGCAAAGCACAATGGAGAAGGTAACCAGCTCCACATTCAATCTGGAGTGCAATCCTACTCATACACCCTGAAAGACCATGCTGGATCAAATTCATAAGCTCAAGCAGATTCTCCAAGGTGTTAGAGATTTATTATTTTTTTTTAAAGAGAAGGCATTTTAGCATTCTGAACTTAACTTTCTTTTGCCTTTGACTGCATAGTATGTTAGAAGTCGTGACTAGGAAGCAAAAAGATAATTGTATAGTAATATGTATTCACGCTCGCCTTCTTATTTCTCTTACTACTTGCTACTGGTATTTTTATTCTACAAATTTGAATTATTTCTTCTAGATTTCCTCTTATGATTGGTTAGTTGCAATGTATGCTACGTGTCCTTGTTTTAGACTTTTCTTAGTTGAACCTTCAGCAAAACCATTGTTCAAATTGTGAAGAAATATAAATAATGCAATGTCATTAGAGGTCTCTTGCCTGTGTTCATTATTGCTGGTATTTTTCAGCTTTCTCACATTGTGCTGTAGTGGTAAATGCTCCCTTTGTACCTCTGACCTTTAATCCATTCATTAAATTTAATGAGTTTAAAGTGTAAAAGAAAAAGAAACTTGCCAAGCACAATCATCAGGACTGTTATTTAATAGGGAAAAAAAGAAACAGATTCACAAACATCAGCAGGCCTATACAGAACTCCTTAGCACTCTTTCTACCTGTTGTGATATTCTGTTGATACAATAAGCTCAGCCTGATACAAGCACCATGAAAATTAGCTGCAGATGCTTGAATACCGTTCTACTTATGTGTTATGAACTTGTATTTCATAGTCTAGCAAGGCACTACTTACATCCACCAGTGTTCACAGAGTCTATTACAAAATGGAGAAAATGTAAAGGACGTATTATAATCAGTGGGTCTGATTGAGAGGGCGAGATTCTACCGCATATTTTCTCAAGATTTACATGTCATCTTGAGACCAATATACAGATTTAAGCACAGGTAATGCATGATAATGACCAATCTTTTACTTATTCAAGAGGGAGGACCAGCAGTATTTTGTAAATATTAATTTAAGGTAGACTTTCTGATCACAAAAAGCTACAACATACAGCCTTTTTAAGCAAGGGATAAACTAGGTTTATGCAGGTATTTAAAAGACTAAATATGAAAATGTTGGTATCCTTCTGAAGTTTTCATAAGAAAGTGAAACAACACATGGAAGAGTTATCTCAGAGTAATACGTTTTGTGATTTATTTAGTATGGGAGAAATCTGAAGCAGAGCAGAGAACTTGTGCAAAGCCACTACATATGTATGATTCTTAATGGATCTGACCAGATAATAAAGATAACTGTATTGACCTTCTAGACTTCTGCAGATAACACCTCTGGCCATTTGAAACTGTGAAACCACAAAATGTCTGAATATTTCCTGTTGCAAAGAACTTGCATAAAAGGATGGAGACATTTTTTCATTAATATCTTACAAGCATGCTGCCTACACAAATATGTATATCTGGTACATCAGCTTTAGAGTCTTCCCAGAGAAAATTAGGTTTCTCTTCCATCCTACCATTCTGCTATCTGACACTGCAGCATGAGCCAACATGTTCAAATTCAGAGTGACTTTGACTGGCTTTCATGCTTATAACTCTATTTTCTCTCTCTAATTCTTATATCTTAAACCTCTGATCTCTTTTTCTGTTTTCAAACTCGTATTTGGGCAGAAGTCACTCTGACTTAATCTTATTAGAGATTTATGAAAAAGGTTTTTATATGTATTCAGCAAGGGCTATGAATTTGCTCAATAAACCTAAAATAACTTTACACTAGCTATTGCCTATACCATAATGTTGCTGTGAACATAAACTATGGTGTTATACTGGAATTAGCCAGCCTGACAGATGATTTCAGTCTTGTTTTGAATACATTGATTAAAATGTCATTTTTCCCTTAAAATAATAATGGGCTACTGAAAAGAGTCTTCCCCTTTAAACATCAAAGAATTGCTCAATTCACCTCATTAGTCTTCAGCCTCTCAAATACAATTACAGAATACATTAAAGATTATTTTGGTACTAGATGATCATCTAGCTGAAAATATTACTTTCATGGCTATTCAGTATATTAATTATTTACAACTGCCTTTACTTACGTTATTAGTAAATTCAAAGCTGACAAAGACACTACTAATTTACACAATGGCAAATTAATCAGAGCAACCAAATTTCATATCAACTCATATCTCTTTCATTTGCTCTCAGTTGGAGTATGGATAGTATGAAAAGCCTTTTGATTTTTTTTTTTCTGTATTCATCAGATTTTACTAAATGAAGTAGCAGACAGGAGGCATTATGATAATCATCTGCCCTGATTTTGGTTAGGTGGTACCCTCTTTACTCCCAAGGACCAAACAAATTCTGCCAGCTCTGGTTTGTCTTTTCCTTTGTCCCAGGACAGTATTAGCTGCCTCATGGTACTATGTCCTCATGTGGAGTACTGTAGCTTGTTACCTATATAACACTTTTCTAAGGAGTCCTAACGCTTCCATTATCTGTATAAGTATCAAAATGCTTTTGGACACTGTGTAACTCTCTCACGTTCTTATGCCTTTCCCCCTTTTCTTCTGTCCCTGAATCCACGTGCACTTGCAGCCCAGAAAGCCAACCAGATCCTGGGCTGCATCAAGAGAAGTGTGGCCAGCAGGTCGAGGGAGGTGATTCTCCCCCTCTGCTCTGCTCTGGTGAGACCCCACCTGGAGTACTGCATCCGGTTCTGGAGCCCCATTACAAGAGGGACGTGGACCTGCTGGAGTGTGTCCAGAGAAGGGTCACCAGAATGATCCAAGGGCTGGAGCAGCTCTCCTATGAGGACAGACTGAAAGAGTTGGGGCTGTTCAGTCTGGAGAAGAGAAGGCTCCGAGGGGACCTTATTGTGGCCTTCCAGTATCTTAGGGGGGCCTACAAGAAAGCTGGGGAGGGACTTTTTAGGATATCGAGTAACAACAGGACTAGGGGGAATGGGGCAAAGCTGGAAGTGGGCAGATTCAGGCTGGACGTGAGGAAGAAGTTCTTCACCATGAGAGTGGTGAGACCCTGGAATGGGTTGCCCAGGGAGGTGGTTGAGGCCCCATCCCTGGGGGTCTTTAAGGCCAGGCTGGATGAGGCTCTGGGCAGCCTGATCTAGTGGGAGGTGTCCCTGCGCATGGCAGAGGGGTTGGAACTGGGTGATCCTTGTGGTCCCGTCCAACCCTGACAGATTCTGATCTGTTTTAGCAGAGGACTTTAGAGCCCTAATGGCTCAATGGTTGGACTTGATGATCCTGGAGGTCCCTTCCAACCTAAATGATTCTATGATTCTATGATAATGTCAGCTTTTTTTTGCTTAACCACTCTGTACCAAGAAAATCTTGTGTTAGCATCATCATTGCCCTTTGTAGTTGTTTTAAGAGATGAAAATTTTGGAAGTACGGAACAGAATCACATGTCCTTACCATGGATATCCTCTGCATCTATCTCTGTTATCCTTAGTGTAATTTTTGGTTTATTAGTAATTTCAAATTCCTCCATTTTCTCATTTTTATCCTTTCCGCATCTGTAACAAACCTGTTTCTTTTCATAATATAAGCAACCAGAAATATAGACAGAGGTTGAAATTATTTTTTTTTCTATGGAATGCTGGAATAATTTCCTCTGAGTTACTGTATTCAAAATGTACTCACAGACTGCAATGGTATAAAATCTGATTTTTTTTTTTTTTTTTCCCTGACATTCATGTTGCTCACTAATGGCAATAGAATTACTGCTGGCTTATGCTAGACTAAAAGGAAGCAGCTGTTATCATAATGGCTCTTTTTATTAAAAAAAAAAAACAAACAACTTTACTTGCAGCTTTCCTATTACATATTCTCTCCCTATTTCATTATTTTGTTATGTTTAATTGCCTGACTCGCTTATCTACACAATTCTATTAGTCTGACCAGGGTGTTTTAAGTTTTCCTTTTCCCCACTTCTATTTACTGCTCCTCCTTTCTACTTGCACCACTCTTGGACTCTCATTATTTTAAAGTCATTAAAATTTTCATTTCCTTTCTTCACATCAACCAGAACTAGTGAGCAAAACGTAATCCAAACATACTCTAGCAGTCAAATCAGCCTCTGGCACTGAGTCCAGCCACATTCATCCACACCATGAGATTTTATAACTAGTTTTTATCCTGTCAGATTCAAACTTCCTTAGGTCTCATATTTTCCTCTTAATGAAGCGAGCCAATGAGTAGAGGCAGAGTAGCCATGGATGTGGCTCTCAGTAAACTCCCAAATTCCAGTAAACTCACATTGTTGGTTTTTTTCCCCCTATCTCTGAATATTGATTCTGCAGGAGAAAAAGCCACAAAAATTATGACTATCATTGCCAGCTCCATCATCATGAATACAGCACCCAGGGCAGGTGGCAGTTTTAAATGCAGGCTTTATTATAAAATTCTCAGTGTTATCTGCCCAGCTATCACTGTGCTCAAGGGGCAAGCCTTTCCCGTGACTTTATACTCAGAAAACTGCCTCTGTGGTACAATAAATGGTTAAAATATCCCCATCACACTTGAATTATACAATAACCTCCTGGCAGGCACTTGTGCTCCCTTTTTCTATACGGTAGTGTCAAGATTATAACTATACAGTTCAGATTTTATTTACTTACTGATGTAATTTCCTTTATCAGAATGGCATATGTTTTATTGGGAAAACCTTGAACAATACAAAATTATGTTTTCCTTAGCAAGATGATTGCCAGTGACAGACTGGCAGGAGCAGGGCTGTATTCTGTGACCTAGTCCTGCTCTGATAAAATGAATGGGCTGATGGTGATTTTTACCAGCTGAAGGTTGGCCCCTCCACTTGCTTCTGCTGCATGACAGGAGCAGAGACAAAGCATCAAGTTCTGTGGCAGTCAGGACATAAGCTGAGGTGCTTCACAAGTGCAACTGCTCCAATGTCAAGCACTGCTGCAATGGTTTAGCACCTCTCCAGTTGAGTCCTCTAGAGTTAATCTGATGATCCTTTGTGGAACTTCTCAGAAGCAAGTGGGAGACTCCACAGGCAAACTTGGGCTTGGAGGAAGGGAGAGGTTTGCTCCTTGTATCAAGCTTGGCTTATGCTGTTTTAGCTTTCTCAGGATACTTCAGTCAGCCTGGCAGCAGATTACACTCTACTCTCCCATGAGCTACTGTTTAGGTCTCCCCACATTGGGACTTTGGCTGGTGACTACAGAATCCTGTGGGTTAATCTCTCATTTCTTCAAAGTTCCTTCATACACTAAGCTCTCAGTGATAAGCTGTGTTACTTTGGCTGTCACGATTCCAAACCCAGCACAAGAACAGAATGGTGCAGGGGCTGAGGCTGAAATACCACCAAATCCAGAGTTTTGCATGTTTTCCCCTTCCTCTCCTTAAGTGTGCATCAAATTAAATTTCCTCAAAAGCTGATAAACTTGTCCTAGATCAAAAGTTATGAAAAAGAACAGTAGGTTTTCAAATGCATGCAGTAGTGTTGATTTGCAACTCTTCGTACAAAATTGGTTTTATTTGACTTTCTGTAGTCTGGGTATGTTGTAGGCAAAAGTAGAAATACCCTACTTGGCTTATTCTCTCTTCTCTGAATTGTATCTGCAATCAAATTAAGGAAGCAAGTAATCACAGAAAAAGTAACAACAAATGGTTCAGACTTCTCCAAAGTTGTTACCTAATAACTGTGAATGTAGAATTACATTTCAACATGATTTCAGCAGTTTTTGGAATAACATTCACTGATAACCTCCATAATTAGGGTCTGTTCACTGATGGTGATATTTTCAGCCTGATGTAAGTGCCCAGAATAAGAAAATCTCATCTTTAAGAGTTGTCAGGCTCATCGAGGAAAAGAGAAAATGCTAAGGCTCTGCATGAAGAAGCACAAAAGCTGCAATGACAGTGGAGAGAAGCTCTCTCTTCCAAAGGCTTTGTTAATCAACACATAGTGAACATTACAGGTAAAAAAAGTCTTCAAGCAAAAATTCAAAGTGGTAAGAGAGAGGCTATTTTGTGAATCCACATAAGAAAGGCTGCCAGGAGGTCTGTGGGGGATAAAGAAACAGAGAACAAAATGAACATAGCATTGAATGCAACATTGATCCTGATTTGGGTTTTGTTCTTCAGTCTTATATCTACCTTTTCTTTTTTTTTTTTTTAAGAAGGATATAAATAATTTGCCATGAAATGTAAAATAAGTGATTCCAGCATAACAGTCCCCTAAAGCTTGCTCCAGCCCCCCCTTCTTAGTCACTAAAAGTGTATGAAAAATGCAAATCACTGAACTCAAAAGCTTACAGCCTCAGTAACTGAGGTAACGGGTTTTTGTTTATAAGAATAGCATAGCACTCTGCAGCATAAACCTTCAATTAATCCTTTGGTGCAACCTACAATGATAGACTGCTTGGCATTATCAGATTCTGTTTTAGCTGTACCATAAGCACAGTAAGTTAAGAGTGATTCAGGCAGCTAAAATGACATGTTTTAAATTTTGTGCTTTTTTAAAAAATTCTTCATTCAATTGTGCTAATAGGGGGAAAAGGTGAGGGGGATAGAAGATCAGAGAAAACCCACACAGGGTTTAAAATAGATTTTGAAAGGCAATATACTTTATTTATGTATTTTACTGGTTTTTTTTCTACTGTGTAACATCTAATCCCTTCAGTCCCTGCCTCTTTATGTGGGTGTAGGTACAGACCCTTACCTAAAACAGGCAAAATGGGTGCCTGTGGGAGCAATACGGTGCTACTCTAGATACAGATTAGATGTAAAGGCTCAGTTTTGGCTGCCTAAATTTTGGTACTTACCCTAGATTCATGTTAGCTGGGTAGGATTTTTTTTGTGGGTCAGGGAGAAATCCAGCTGCATCCCTGGTTGCTCAGGCAAGACCTGGGTGTGCAGCACCTTCTCTTCCCCTGTGTCCTTGCATGTTGATACGTGCATGTGAAACCAATTTCAGCCACCAAATGAGTCTTCTCATCTGGATAGTGAGGATGACCAGGTACACAATACAGTGCACAATATCTCTGTTTGGTTTTGAGATGCAGTCATACCTGGCTTAGGTTTCCTCAACATCCATAGGTGTCTGCAGAGTTTAACTGTACTCTGGGCAAGCCAATGTCTTTCCTTTGACTATGAACAAAGCTAGGACCAAATATATTTCCCAAATAGACTATTCAAGCAAAAATCTGAAGTTAGGTGCCGAAAATTACTGACAAGCTCTGCCCTTTGAAAAATAATGTATATATAGGAAATGTATATAAAATGTTCTTTTCTTTGTCCTTATTCCTAGTGCACAGCCTGAGGCTGAATCCTGCTAACATTAAATGAGCGTTTGGCATGAGAAAGCATTTAGTGCCTCTCAAGCGTGATGGGGTTATTCCATCTTCCTGTTTTTACTAGTTTGACAACAAACAAAAGTATGTTTCTTCAGTATGTTTGTACAATCTCTGTACTCTCAGACAGGATTTCAGTTTCCAGCTTCCTCAACAGCTTTTATTGCCCTGTATTCTTTGTTTTTAGAGTCTTCCTACTCTTATTCACCAGATATACAGGCACACACGTATTTTCTGTGTGCTGCAATGCAAAGCACTGGAACTACTACTATTTGCATACAAAAGGACTAGGGTTCTTCAAACTATTTTATTCTGAAAAAAAACCAAACCAAACCAAAAAAAAAAAAAAACAAACCACAAACAAAACCCTGAAGGCCCTAAAGAACATGTGCTAGGTTTTCTTCATTCCACTAACTTTAAAACAGTAGTGGCAATGAAATGTCTTGTAGGGCTTGCTTTAAAGAGACAAACAGTGTTGCAATACAATGATGGCAGTGCCTGTGGTAGTGTGAACATGTTATTACTACTGTATTACGTTCTGGAAGATGACAAAAGAAACAGAGTAGTTATGGGCTTTTTGACCAGTATTGTTGGAGGGTGGTGGACATGACTTCTGCAATGTGGGCTTCTCTCAAGATGTTCTGTGAACAATAGTACCTTGGAGGACATGCTGGCATTACCCTAGAGAACATGAACTAACACAGCTGAAGCCAGCTTCCTAGGCGTGTTATTTCTGGCAAACAACATTCTTCTTTTGGATAGCTTTCACATTGAAGACCCAGCAGGCACTGAAGTGCTGAGGCATGCTATTGTTTCAGGGACCTGTGAAGGTAAATTGGTTGTGAACTCTCTTTTCTGAGGTAAGTGCCTCTAGGTCAGGAGGTGAAAAGTTAGTCCTCTGGTTTGTTAGATGTTTTCTGTGTAACTAAAAAAGATTTAAGATAATGCTGAAGTGTCTTCCAGCGAAAAACAGATCTGCAGAGAAACATAATTTCCATATTAACTTTCAGATTCCATTTGGGGGGAGGTTTGATTTGTTTGTTTGTTTGTTTGTTTGTTTGTTTTCTTTTTCTTTCTTTTTTTTTGATCTTTGCCAAAACTGCTGCAGTGTGCTCTAAGGCATTTCATTTTACTTTTAGAATTTTTCTGGAGGATAAACCCAGTCTTGTAAGTGTGAATTCAGGAAGGGTTTATTGTCTTTTAGCATTCTGGGTATCTGTTAAGCTGGGCTAATCAAAGGTATGGATTCACTGCTCTCTTTCTCCCCAAGTAGCAGGAGACAGAATAATACATAGACCTAGCACCCGCAGTCATAGCTGCAGCTTAGAGGCATACGCTTCTCTCTTTTTCTCTGTTATAAGTGATAATTCTTTTCTCCCACCCTTTATTTATTATTTACACTGTGGGCCAACAGTATCTATTTGCTTTGTGTTTTTTTCTGCACCTAGAATATGCAGATGTGTTTCATAGATTCTGGTAAAGATTGAACCTCAATGTATTGCAAGGAAAGGATATGATTTTACCTGTCAGGAAAACTACCAGATAGACATTGTTTTGTTCATACAAGAAATAGAAAGAAAAGTCTTGTGTTCTTCAAGAGGCTTTATCTTTCTTTTTATATTACCTTTTTGCTATTATGAGTTGTTGAAGTGCTGCCTAAAGCAGTTTCTAGATTTTTTAATATAATGACCATGTTGTTAAAGGTCTTTTTCTAGGTCTATGGCTATGTCCTCGTCTTCTTTTTCCCATTCATTTTTTCTCTTTTTTCTGTTCCCTTCCCTAGTGTTAGTGGCACTGGTGGAGTTACCAGAAAACCCCTGCCCCTAATAACCTAACCAGTCTGATAGAAGCTCATTAGATTGCTAGCTAAGATGTCCCCTTGTACCATCTGTGTTTGGTGTTATCTTTTTTAAAAAATAAAACAACCTGTATATGCCATCTTTGTTCTCTGAAAAATATTGTCCAATAACAGGCACAACCTTTCTGGGTTTCCCCTTCAAGGGTTTAATTTGTAAATTCTACTGTTACCAGGCACAAAGGACTGACAAGTGATAGCCTAGGTGAGCTAGGCCACCCTTTCATTGTTTGATTTTCTTTGTCCTGTTGACTATGAGAAAGAGAGAAAATGCTAAAGAGAACTTTTTGTCCTCATTGTCTGACTGGTTAGAGGGAGAAGAGGGGACTAGTGGTGGGGCTGGCATCTCTCTCCCTGCACACTCCTTCATGCTGCCCTGGCTACCTGGCAGTGGGAGGACGGTAAGGGAGTGGGAGTCAAATTGGCTTGCAGTCCTCTCCCTCACACGTGTGCTCACACCTTTTTCCTATAACAAGTGGACATCATTATCGATAATTACATTTGCCCTACCTAGAAAGTATTCCTACAGCATTGCCAGCAGTGGAAGATGTATTCGCTGCTGAATGGGTGTTATCAATCTCATACCATATGAAGTCTTTGAAGTTTCATCAGAAAATTAACTATTCTGAAGAAAAAAAAAACTAGTTCTTTTGCTGCTACTCAGGCAGGGGTAGATGAAAGCCATAGGAGGAGGACCAGTGAAGCTGGCACCCAGTGACAGGTTCCTTTGAAAAGAGCTGAGGTGTGCAGTCTCACAGGTCTTTGAATTCTACAGGAAATCCTTGCTGTGCTGGCAGGTGTCGGCCATGCACTTCAATATTACTACCATTTTTTCCATGTGTTCAACCACTGTAGGAAGTTTCATGTATTTTTTTATATGGAAATTTACATTTTTAACTTGAGATTACCAAAAATGAGATTAAGCAAACCAGTAATGGGTCCAGTTGTGTACATTTTCTTCCTTTTCTGTGAGGAAAAATACTAAACATGATATTTAAAAATATTCAGAGGTCTTGAATGTCACTTTTGCAAGAATCATTGAATGCTGTAGATGAAGTCTTTGATCTCTGAGAGGCTCCTTCAAGTAAACTTTAATGAATGTGTTATCTAACTGTCCTTCATGGAAGGGCATGATTATTACTTTGTTGTATAACATTTCACAAACTGAAATTATGAGATTCTTGACCTGAAATGTTTGTTCTATCAGACATTTGGCTCTGATTTGTAATGCAGTAGCACCTTCTGTGTTGCAGGAATAGAAGTTAGTTCATTAAATGTTGTTTCATGATGATCAGTGTATACAGATGGGCTACCTCTGTGTCATAGATTTGCCTGCAGATCCAAAAATGCTCACCAGCTGACCCAGCTGAATCACCAAGTTCCAGATCTGCAGGACACACTGACATGCAGAAGCTGTGGTTTTGGAGATGCTCAAACACAAACTGGACAAGACGGGTATCAGCTTGAAATTTATGCTCACCTTTGGCAGAAGCATGGGAGACCTGTGAAGTTCTCCTAAAGCAAGCATTGCTTCTAGTCACATTTTCAGGTCTTTCAGACCAGGCAGCTCTGGAACAATGCAGAGTTGCCACAGAGCCTGGAGAAACCTGAGAAATTCACAGTCCCTGTGGTCCCTGTGCCCAATCTTGGGCATCACCCAAGTGAGCTAACAGAGTAAGAAAACCTGCCTACCACTGTCAAAATCCATCAAAACTGAGCAGTTTTCTAGAAACTTCCTGGTTTAGGGGAATCACAAACAAACAAATATACAAAAGTATGCTTTATGAGGAAGTTTCTAGTCAGCTCTACTTGTAACCATAGGCATTAATTCTCGACACCATCTTTCTAGAGATGGAAATCTCCATAGTTACTTTTCCCAGTTTCACTTCTGGCTGATGTTCAGCATGCCCAAGACAATTTAAATAAATAAATCATTTTCCCACGTTTTACACTAAGCTTAACAAAAGCTTTAAATTCTGTTATCCAATTAAGGGAGGGGTTAAAGGAAAAATTTTGTTCAGTTTTTTTTTTTAAAGTTTTTCATTGATTAGTTAATGTCAGATTTAGTGCTTTCTAAAATGCTTTAAAAACATGGTTTAAAGCATCTTCAACTTCAGGGCAAACCAGGGAATGGAAAAGCTTGGCTACTTAGAGATTTACACTTCAGTTTCCCTCCAGCCAGATGGATTGGTGACTTGCAGGTGAGAGAGATTAGAAGAGAAGAAATGAATCACAGGAGCAGCTCCTGTTAGAAATGCTTCCAAAAGCTTAAAGGAATAGTTTTCTTAACAGCCATCTATCCAGGGCCTCAGCCTGCAGCACCCACTCTGCTCAGCTTACTTCATCTTACTTGCTCATGAGGAACAAAGCACTAGGCTTAGCAGATTTGTCAGCAGTCCTGCACTGCTCACAACTAACCTCCATTTTCTTCAAAATAGGAATAAATCCTAAAAGAGAGCAACAAAATGTTCTCACACATCATATGGCAAATGATGGCCCAAAGTCAGGGTGCGATATTTACTCACCAGAAGGGAAACGTTTATGTTTGCACACCCATGCACAGAGAAGAAAAAATTATTATATTATTTGTCTTTCCTTAGCATTTAAAGATTAAAACGCTGATTCTGATTTGGCACCTCCTGTGTCTCTGTGGAGCTCCTACCCTGAAAAGATTCCAGCAGTCTCAGGAACACAAGGGTGTCCTCATTTAATGCTTGACTGAGGCTTTAATGCTGCAATCAAAAGAAAAGCAAGATTTCATCCTAAAAACTACACTTGGATTGAAACCCTGATTTTCAAAAACAGCTGTCTGTGCCATAGATAGCCATGAGATCTTGATGTGTGTTACCCCCCTGGCAAGTCTCAGAGAGTCTGCCTTCTTAGATCTTTGAGTGCGTACGTGGTGGACATATGCACGTTACTGGGGAGAAGGAGTGGGACAAGCAGCTTGGCTTCGATGCCGTGGCAGGAGAGGAGCAGACAGCTCCTCTCCCCTGCCTCCGGCTGTTGGGTCCTCATGAAGGAACACCTTGTGGTTGGATGGCTCAGTTTAAATGTCAAGGAGCGGTCAGCAAGGTAATTTCCTCTTAAGAAAAGCAAAAAGAAACAAAAAAAACAGCCAACCAACCAAAAAAATCCCAAACTACCCTCTGCATGCTATTTTCCTATAGGAAATGCCAGGGAGAATTATAGGGATAAAAAAAAAGGGGGGGGGGGGGGTAGAGGAAAAAATAGAATATTGGAGGTTGCACTTTAGCTACTGACTCTAGAGATTACCCTTTCTAGAGAGTGAGAAAGTATGAGCTTTCAGGAATTTACTACTACTTGGAGGTTACTCTGCCCAGGTCCGGATCTCACTGTTAAGCACCAATTAGGTAGCAGCGCACGCAAGTCTTTACGAACATTGATTTTGCTCTGCCCACTCACTTCCTAGAGCTCTCCATGTTGTTTTTATGCCTGTTTCAATGACTCTGGACCACATTCCCACCCATTTCATCCTTTGAATTGATGTCTTTTCTGCCTTTAGTTCCTTATCTTGACCTGTCTTAATCATGGCCTTTGTCACTTGCTTCCACCTGATAGTCAATGCAGCCTGGAAAATAGATTTATTGCATAGTCTCAGCCAAAACTTAGAGAATCTTTCTGTAGTTGTTCAGTGGTCAGGGTTTCTTGTGCCACAGCAACTACTAGTTAAGGGCATCAAGGCAATGGAGCAGATGGAGCACTGGGCTTTGATCAGTTACAGAAATGCCTTCTTTCTTGCTTTGTGTGGCCTGTAACCGCTGTAATACTTGAAGTCAGATAGAAATAAAGAAATACTAGCTAATAAATCCATAACAGAGTTGTTTAATCTAACCAGAAACCGCTTGTACACTAAAAAAAAAAAGTATATTAGACCATCAAAGATGAAACTAACCTGGGGGTTAGTTCCAGTAGTGAATCTGAGTAGAACTGGTAGAAGGTTGAGATTACAACATGTAACTCTCTGTATCCATGACTTTTTCTTGATTTTGCTCTTCGCATACAAGATGATTCATAGCTCTGTATTCCATTATATAAAATAAATGTTTGTTGTACTGGAAACACTGACTCTGAAAGTATCTGGCAGTCTGTTTCTCTGCCATGTTGTTCTTTTACAAAAAGAAACTCCTTGTACAAGGAGTTCGTCATCTGTGAGTTTTCTTGGCATACACCTTGTTTGGAATTTAGGCTTTTATGTTATCATGGGATCAAATCCTGCTGCCCTTATTCAGTCAAAACTGTCACAGGTAAAGCCTTGCCTAAGTAGGGTGTGAGAATCAGGAAGGAAGGTCTAGCTTTTTTGTGTGTACAGTGTAAAGAAATCACAGACATCTGTGTTACTTTCTGTTTGTAACATCTGTGGAGGGGATTTTAAAAAATATTGAACAGAATATTTTTTTAAAATAGGAACAGAGCTGGAAATACGTGCTGTGTCAGGGGGTCTGGTTTACTTATTTCACTGATGACCACGTGACAAACACATATCCTGTGGTGACCCTGCAGGCAACAGAAGCCACAAAACACTCTCCAATATAGCAGCATAAACTTTAGACCTTCCACACAGAAATCAAAACCCACAAAATCAGTAATGGGCAATAGGACTAGCACAGACACAGTCCAGAGCTATCATCAGTGCCTTAGATGTTGGCAACAACTGCCGAAAATTTGCCCCAAGTTTTTCAGTGTTGTTGCTTGCTTCAGTTGGCATAGTTAGGATACTCTAAATGTTTCTGCGGTTCACATCCTGAATGGTTTAATGGTGTGCATTTGAATACTAACTCACCTTTGTCATTTAATATAATTCTCCAAGGACAAAGCTGTATCTTCATGCTTTGTTTGCAGATCTTCAGTCACTTACTGTGGTTTTGCTAAATTTCAGGACAATATCCAGGTTACTGGCAAAGTGGAAGTATCAATGATCTCTATGTAGTTTTCCTGTAAATATGTAAGAACTTTTATGATTATAATTATGCAATAGAATTGCCTTACAGATATGAGATGTTTACAAATATGTTTGGATGGGAAATTGAGCATGTTGGAGGAGGACAGTTTAAGGTTACTGTTCAAGTTTTATTCACTTATTTCTTTCAGCATGCTCAGGTTAGCCCTGCTCACTGCTCACTCAGAGTATCCAAGGTACCCATTCAATTGCTCTAGGTGACCAGAATTCTGAAATAACAAAATATTTCTTTAGTAAACTGGTCCCTACACTGATCAGCTTTTCCATTTTCTCATTTCTGGGGTTATTTTTTTCAGTTTAGGCTTTTACCTTTAGAAGGAATTAGATGGCGTAAGCAAACTAGTTGGACAGCTGAAACATTCCAGTTTAGCACCAACAGAATTGCTCTAGACAAATTGCCCAACCAATCCAAATCCCTTGTTGCTTACTGAAGAGCAACATAGCTCTTGGGGAAGCACAGAGAAAGTGCTTTCTAGTGTAGAAAATAGACAAAAGCTGATCCTGCTCAAAAAGAAGCAGAGATTCCAATAACTTGCTGTTTCCAAGTGAAGAATGTGAGAAAACTATTTCTGGCATTGCCAAAGAAAGATCTGTTTTTTAAAGGATATCTAACAGCGACAATGAAGTATAAAACTCAGTTTCAAAACCATTGCAATTTCCCCATCTAATATGTGTACAGATTGCTTATGGGGCACTCCTGTGAAATGCATTTGCTTAACAGCAGGCTAAACTGCAGTGCATTCAAGGGTACACACAGTTGAATCCTTAATACGCAATTCACCTTATACCCTCTGTTTCAGCAATAGTGTTACAGAAAGCTAGTAGTAGAGAACCTCTTGGAGCTTTCTGGTGACAGAAGATCTCATGCATGCCCAGCACTGCTGTTCAGTCCTGGGTGACAGCATGGGCATTCCAGACACACCTTGCCATTCTGTTTGCACACGCTGTCTCCATTCAGAAATCTTCCTACAGACTACTCTTTCTGAATTTTGCCAGTGGTGATACCACAGGGGATTCTGATGAAACGTAGTGCAATGTCTTATGAAGATTTCTGAATTTTGCAGGCTGCTGAGTCTTCTACTTTCAAAAATACAAATTTTTAAGGTTACATGAAAATATGAAAAAGAAAAAAATAGGAGAGGAAGGATCTACCTTTTGTTATCACATCGGTAGTCAGAGTCTTTAATGATTTACATCTAGGAGCTTGTATCTTCATTATCTTCCTTTAATGAAAAACTACAGGAAGCAAAATTAACAACATCAGGCAAAAGGTCATCATCAAATTAGGCTGAAATCTAACCATCAATAGTGGCTACAGTTTCACACTAATTAATAATGGCTTTTTTTCTTTCGCATTAGTAAAATGCTCTACAGCTGTCTTCTTCCTCTGAAATACTGTTAGAAAGAACAGCAAATGGACTGTGATATCTTCTCCCAACAGGGCCAGGTGTGGGATGACAGGTAGGATAACCTGAGCAACTGCATGACTCCAGATGCAAATCTTTAGTTGGGTTATTTCATTACAAGCAAACTAGGAACAAGTAAACATGTTGCTTGATGTCCTGCTGTATTAAGCTTTTTTCTAAGACTGAAAAATAGAAGTTCTTATGCCTCTCCTGCTGTTACACCTGGTACTCATCTATTAATCTGGCCCAAGTCCAACTTGGTGTTCATTAAATCATAACCTCAACAATGATTCTCTCCTGTAAGCATACACACAATTTCTTTTCAGTAGTGTAAGATGCAGCTAAAGGAGGACTGATCCAGTACAGCAAGGAGCACAGCAGTAAATTATTCCTCTTTGATGCTGAGCTGTCCAAATAATCAGTGTCTTCTATAAGGAAAGTTGAAAGGAAATTGTGGCACAGTCACAGTCCATCACTACAGCTCAAGTGTTGAGCTGTCAGCTACAGTGCAGGGATGGGAAAATGAGAACAAATTCTTCTTCTGACCACTGTAGGAGCCATTCATATATTAATGTTATATGCACAGATGCAACGTTTGAAGGGTGATGGTGTTTGCCTGTTCACTGTTATTTCAGCACAGATGCTGGCATTTTTTGTAGAGAGAGAAGAAGTTAGGGCAGTAGAAGGCAAGATTTCTGAATTTTCCACAGGTACTTTAGAGTTCCCAACCTGAGCATTGCTTGTACCTCTGTATATTTGAACTAGGGCGTTCATGCTTGGCATTCTACCTGTACTGTGTAGTTTATAATGCTATGCTAGTAACAGATATTACCTTTCTGGAAAACTTGCTTTGGTTACATCCTTCGACCATCATGGCTGCAGCAGAACTACTACTATCACTTTGAGCCATAAAAACAGTCTTACCAGCACACTACACACAGATCATATTTGTCAAATCTTTTTCTTGGGTATTTTCAGAGGCTTACAGCCATTGCCAGGTAAGTATTAGGAAATTATAATAATGAAAAATGTTGATGAAATCCCTAAGCTAAATTTAAGTAGAAGATAACTTGGTCACTGTTCAGTATTCATGTAAAAACAGATCCCAAAAGTGGAAAAGGGTTTTTTGTTTTGTACTTTGGAAACACTGGGGGCATTGTAATAATCAGTAAGAGACAATTTGCAGAGCTGGTTGTTTGTGTGGAGAAAAGAGAGGGAAAGTGAAAGAAAAAACTCTACTACTCCCCTCAATTTTTGCTGAAGAATGGAGACACAGAGCTATTAATTCGCTTGCCCAGTGTCAGGCAGGATTTGTGCGACTGATCAAAGAACAGAAATCAGATCTCCAGAGTCCTGCTCCTCTGCCTCAACCACAAAGTAATCCTTCATTTTAAATACCTGCCAATCAGCTCTTCAGGTTATAATGCTGGCTGAAGTGCTACCACTGCAGCATCAAAGCCGGATGAACAAATGAAAACTCTCACTCCCTGGCCTCAGGACTTTAGGTAATGGCTTTCTTAATATTCATTAAAAAATTCAATGGGACAAATTCTGTGGAACTAGATAATCCAATAAACTCTCCTTGCAAAAATGGACAATCTAAATAAAACAAATTTGCCATGGCTGAGGGGGTAGCCTACATATATATTAATCTTTCAAATGTAATTTAATTTTCAGCAGAGACTGTAGATTGGATTTTTGAGATGCAGAAAGTAAAGCGGTCCAAGCTTGCTCCTTCAGCTGTACCAGAAGTTCTCCTGTGTCAGAAGGACATGCTGTAAGGGAGGGGTCTCTGTGCTGCCATCTAGAATGTGTTTCTTGACTTCATGGCACTCAGCGCCATGGATGGATCATTGATACGCGTGTGTCGTGGTCTGAGCGACAGAGTCAGGGACCAAAACTGCCCATGAGAAGATACTGGCTGCTCTGCCATGTGCTGTGGCTGTGTCCGCTCACAGAATTTCCTCCCTGTAGAGCTCTGATAACCCACCTGGGAGAGAGGCAGAGCAGTTTGGCGTATTAGCAATCCCCGAAACCAAAAAGATGCCAGAGGCATTTGCCAAATGCCCATAGTGTCAGCTGCCCCCTGCCAGCTCCCCTGCAAGGAGAGCCAAAGGTACCCTCCCTCTGGGAGGAACCTCAGCAAATGATTTCCCGGGAGCAGCGTGTCTAACCTTAATTTGAACATCAGTATTGTGCAACTCTTTAAGGAGACAGGAGTGATTTAGGAAATGAAATGTAAAACTTTAAAAAGTGTTTCAATGACTGGTGTTAGAGTCATACCTTTAAAAATGTGACCTAAGCCCTGAGGCTTCAAAAATCTGTCCTTAAACCCCAAACCCTCAAAGATCTTTAGACAGCCAATTCCTAGTGGCATAAATTGCTTTTCGAAATATATTCTATGCATCTAGAGCACATCTAGAGCACAGAAGTATTTTGTAGAAGGGCTTGTAGAAGGCAAAATTGCTGCTGTTGATAATGTAGTTTCTGTATGTTTGAATTTCGATTAAATTATCTGTCTGGATGAGGCGGGGGGAAAGTGTTTTAAAAAAAAAAAACAACACAAAAAAGCCACAAACCACTTAACCCACCACCTAATGTTTTGCCTTATTTATTTATTTATTTATTTTCAGCACTTACTGAAAAGTGAGTCCCAGCCCAGGCCTACAGTCTGAACCCAGTAGTTGTAGAATGCTGTCCCCAAATTAGAGGCTTTGGTCTGCTCACACAAGACTAACTGATACATTTGGCTAGTTTACCTGGAAACCTTTTACTTGAATTCAGGATTCTTTTCAAACAGACATGTTTTTTTTTCTCTAGGAACCATTCATTAATAGATAGCTTTGAACTACAAATTAAAATTTTGCTTTCTGTGACCCAAGTTAATTCTTTGTGTTTTCTTCACAAATCTCATCCTCTGAGAGATGAATTTCATTTATCCCTACTCCCGCTCTACTCTGCTCTCATCAGACCCCATCTCGAGTTCTGTGTCCAGCTCTGGAGCCCCCAACACAAGAAAAACACAGATCTCTTGAAGTAGGTCCAGAGGAGGACCACAGAGATGATCAGAGGGGCTGGAACACCTTTCCTACAAGGACAAGCTGAGAGAGTTGGGGTTCTACAGCCTGGAGAAAAGAAGGCTCTGGGGAGACCTTGTTGTGGCCTTCCAGTATCTGAAGGGGGCCTACAGGAAAGCTGATGAGGAACTCTCTGCAAGAGCTTGTAGTGATAGGATGATAAATGGCTTTAAATGAGAAGAGGGTAGATTTAGGTTAGATGTAAGGAAGAAGTTCTTCACCATGAGGGTGGCGAGACAGTGGAACAGGTGGCCCAGGGAAAGTGTGGATGCTCCATCCCTGGAGGTGCTGGTTGGATGGGGCTTTGAGCAATCTGGTCTAGCAGGAAGTGGCCTGGCCTATGGCAGGGGGGTTGGAAGTAGATGATCTTTGAGGTCCCTTCCAATCCAAACCATTTTATGACTGTATGATTTTTTTGTTACTAAGAGGAAATTATAATTAATTTACAGCAGCTTAGTGACTATGAAAGTGCGATGTGTTATGAGAGCTGCAGCACTGCAGCTGCCTGGACTTCCCTTGCTAAAGCTGCTGCATAAAGTGAGTCACTGAAGAAATGGAAATATCTGGTCCACAGGGCTCACAGTCCAAATGATGCTTAACCGGAGTGTGCTGCCTTGTGCAGCCTTGTATCCAGGAGTCATGCACGGTGCTGCTACCCACTCACGTTATTCACAGCCTTTTAGCCCTTCTGCCATCAGCACAGTCCTTCAGTCCTGAGCAAGCTGTTGTTGAGCAAATAGGTTGTTTGGTGCTTATGTGGTCTAACACGAGACACTACGGGGAAACACTAAAAGGGCACACGGATGCAACTAATTTCCCTTGCTAAGGTAGCTGGCAGGGCAGTGAACCACACACTGAAGTTTTTGCTTTTGTGGATAAAGCCATGATGTATTTTCCCTAATAGATCAAGCTGACTTGTAAACCCTGGAAAGCTCGGTGAGGCATTACGGACACTGCTTGTACTGCCATTCCTTGATTCATGATCTCTAAAGCAGAAGCTCACTTTGGCATCCTGAAATCTTGATCACAGCTGCTATGTCTAGCACCAATCAGTGCTATTTCACCAGTCTGGCCTTTGGTGCTTTTAGGCACTGGAGCTAGTAGGAATCTTTTCACTGTAATGACTTTTATCCTTTCTAGCTATGAAGTACTAGAGTTTATGCAGAAAAAAAATGAATTTTTTTTTTTAGTAACATCTAGATTTTCTTTAGTACCAAATGCTCAATATTATATTTGATAGCCAAATACATGCTTCTCATTTCATTCAAAGGGTAAATTGTTAATCTTAGAGCTAACTTTCAAGGATGAGTTATGGTATTTTTAGCTTCAGCCAGTGTGTTTTTTCATTGCCATATCACACTACCTCCTTGTACAATTTAGCTGTAAATGTTGGATGTGGAGGATTAATTCTGATTGATAAAGGACTTGTTTTAATATAATTTCATCTGTTGAATTATTTTATCACTTGAACCAACCCAACGTCTTAAGAAACATACTACACACACAACACAGTAAAAATATTTTCAAATGGTAGAGCCTTTGCTTTATGACATGTCCAAGGATTATGTTGGCTCCTCAGAAAAAGTGAATCAGAGAGCCCTATTTACTTTCTGTTTCCTTCCTCCAGCTATCTTAAATTCATGCTAGAATTTCATACTACATGGTGCATTTTATTAATTGGTGTTGCCATTTTGAGATTTCATTGATAATGAGCCTGTTCAGGTCATGCTGGTATTTCACTCCTCGCCATAATTGCACTGTTGCACTGTTCCCTTAGGGACTAGCAAGACTCAGCTAGAGATAATTGCTCCTCTTTTGTCTTCATATAACACCTATAGGCACTGACCTATGCTTGAGCTGAAAACCTCTTGAGTTTCTAGTTTCTTCATTTTTCTGTGCCATATTTCTAAATATAAACAAAATGAAGAACCTTTTAGAGAGAATCATTGCCTAATAAAATATACTGAGTATTACCTAAGCTTAAAAAGCATTATCAGATCTATTTACATATCTCCACTTCCTATCCCACTATCCAAAAGACTCCAAAATTCCTAGTCAAAGGCTCCAGTCATGGAGATCCATTATATCTATTCCTGTGTCCAATACCTTTAGCAACACAGAATAATTCCTTATTTTGCCTCTGAATCTTCTTTGTTGCCACTTAGGCCCACCATGTCTTATCTAAATACACAATAGCAAGTTGTTGCTATCCTCTTTGCAATTGCCTTGTATATATTTTAGGCATTCCTTTGGGATAAGCACAAATTAGCTCAGTCACTATTCACTGCTGATGTTTCTTAGAATTCTGATATTCTGGTGTACTTTTTCATATACTCCAGCTGCTCTAGATTCTCATGTTGAAGTGTTTTGTCCAACATTAGACATAGTACTCCAGCCAAGGTCTTACCAATAGAGTGTTTTTCAGATTTTACTCCTCTTTATAATCTAAGGTGATGATAATATTAACTCATGCAAACATTACCATCTATTGTAATTATTAGATGATATTCTAGAACTTGCCATCCGGCTTGGTTGCCCAATTGACTGTGCCTGTAGTACACTGTACTCATCCCAGCTGAGAGCCATCTTGATTTTTTTCCAGGAAGCTTCTCCAATTTATCAAGAACATTTTGTATTCTAATCCCATTCAACCATCAAAAACCTGCCAAATGTTTACTCACTTGACTCAGGCTCACCTTAACAACTTAAATACCAGTTTAAAAACATCTATGTATTAAAAATTGAAGTGGATCTACAAGATTACATTTTCAGAGTGCTGACAAGCAGGATGCATGAAGTAGCATGGTTATATATCCTGCTTCCTGGCTTGGAGGTTTTTCTCCATTTCACACTCAGAACCATACCTTGGTAGAGGCAATCCCAGGCACCAATAC
>NW_008606074.1:14674-25254 GCF_000691845.1 Merops nubicus | reverse complement strand
TTTGTTTGTTTTAAAAACTGCTCATTGACTTATTTTCAGTATTGCACAAGAAGAACTTTAGTTCTTTCTTTCTACTCTGTGTGTAGTCTTTCCATGACACGGGCTAACTTCCTAAAGTAGCTTATGATCTTCCAAATTACCTGTCAGTATGATTTATAGCCTGCTCATCATGTCTTAGCTGATCAGCTTTCTGCACTGTCCTGAAGTGTTTGACATTTTGTGTCTGTAATCTTCTAAAATCCCCCCCTTTCCTCTTCAGCAGCAGAAGGGTCTGCCCCACTAACTCCCTTAAGGCTCAACTCGGACTGCACATCTATTAAGCAGTCATAGAAAGTTCAGAAAAATATTAGCAATGGAAAGTGACACTGCTTAAATTAAAGTTACAGACCCTTCTCCTTGTGTGTCACTCTCTGGGCTAGGTGGCTTTCTTAATGCCCATCAGATGTGGGCACATCCTTCAAACAATGACTTCTTTCAGAGAGAGTTTGATCTTGTTGTTACGTGCAGACGTCGGTAGTTCCCTGCATCTTAGAGAGTTGTTGAAACATTACAATAATTCTTCAGCAAAATCTTTCTTTTCCAGTGCAATCTTCCTGATGCAGAGGAATGTATGAGGTTGGCAGAGGCAGTTCAGGCTGATGGGGATATCTTTGAAGCCATGAAGTATTACCTGTTAAGCACAGAACCCGAAAAGGCTCTCCCTATTGGCATTCAGTATGTGAAGGGTATGTACTGGGATGGAGGGATGAAGAAACCTTCCAAAGCATAAATCCTTTGTACAGGTTGCTCTTGAGAAATTTCTCTTTCTTTTTTCCACAGAACAACTTTGTGGCTCAGACTGGACTTTAGATTCAGTTTGTCCTTATCTTGATCTTCTAAGTTACATACGCACTGAACGATTAGTGTTGCATAAGTGTAGTGAGTGAGTATACTTTCCTTACTTAAAAAAGTGGAATTTTCAATAAAGGAAACTTTTGGAATTAAAAGATGTCCTGGTTCCGTGTAAAAAGGGGTTCAGGGCAGGACCCACATGGAACAGAACTATGTACTCGCCTCTCCCCCCCTGAGAGAGAGAGAGAGAGAGACACTTTGGGAAAAAAATGAAGTATATTGTTCAACAAGGAACAGAAAATGAAAAAGGGAGGTAAGGAAAATAATATATACAAAGATTAGGGGAATAATACAAAAAATAAAATATACAAAACCCTCAGAAATGGTTCCAGGGTCCCACGGAGTGAAAGGAGAACTTTCCTCTCCGAGCTCCAAGGCAGGAGTGAAATTAGAAACCACTCCCTGCCTCTTATCAGCGTGTGTGTGGGAAGGGGAGGGAATACAATGGTTCACCCCCGCCCGGGGTCCTCCCAGTTGCTGGAAGGTCACGCCCCCATTCCAAGCCTCAAACCACAACAAAAGAACATAGGGTAGTATAACTTTTTTTTGTTTACCAGAAAAGGCGTGCAAAAAAATTCAGCAAGCAGGCTAGTTTCCAATCTGAAGAACAGACTGGAGAATTTCCCTAAATTTTCAAGGCTAGCAAGAATTAAAAAAGATATTTTACTGCTTCTTTCTTCACGGGGCTTTTGCAATGGATGAACCAATGTTTGTCTTATTTGAAGAATCTCACTTTGATCATCTCTGGTCTCCATTTCCTGAAGAAAAATAGCAGCAGTGCCACACATAATATGGGGTTTTATGTCTAAAGTGTTAAGGACGTTTGAGCTGTCACTCTCACAGTTAACTCTAAAGTAGCTGGATAACTCTGGTTCACCTTTATGATAGGTGTTTGAAGCTACACCTGGGTGCCTACACAAGTGTAATCTTTTTCTGTGGCCCGTGGGGAAACTTGGTGAAACTGAATTCCACACGAATATGTAGGGGCATTTTATTTACATTTAGAGTTTTACCACATTAAAAGGTTTTAGTGACATAGTTTTTGTAACATTACATCACTGTGCTTAATGTGTTGCACGTGCTACTTTAAATTTTATCATTGAGCTCAGTATAAAGCAGATGGAGTTTTTTTAACCATTACATCATACAGAAAGTAAGCATAATTGTCAAACAAAAGATGGATAAATTAGGTTCTAAAATTATAATTTGAATACGAGTTTGTTCAGTGTTTTTGCAGATGCTTGTCATTGCTTATGATTAATACTTGTCCATTTATAGATTTCGGAATGAGCTGCTGATTTTGTGTGGTTACATTGGTGCTCTACTTGCTATCAGAAGACAGTACAATAGCATAGTACCTGCACTTTATGAGTATACCAGGTAAAGTTATGTTTTCAGTAACACTGAGACGTCTCAGTTCCTGTTATGATGTGTGCCATACACTGTCCCTATTTCCCTCTCTCCTCCTCCTCAAAAAAAAGCCAACAGACACACAAAAAAAATCTGAGTTCCCAGTTCTGTTATGAGGGTACACCCATGCCTGCATATAGAACCTTCTTCTATGCATTATACACTTAGAAGCTTCTGAGGTAAGGCCACAGTTGTGAATCCAGAATTTCAGTCAGTCTTAGTTATGTAAGAAAACTTTTAGCAGCAGATGAGTACTTCAGTCAGTCTTAGTTATGTAAGAAAAACAACTTTTAGCAGCAGATGAGTATTCATCATTACTTCCATGCACGATTACATGTTGGCAATAACAGTTCTAGTTTTGTATCTCTGTGTAGAGCATTTGCCAAGACTTTCTTAGTAGCAACAAGGACAAGCTTTGGATTTAGAGGTCATGGTTGGGCATTAGTTTCATTCCCACCAAGGAACCTGGCTTGATCTTCTGTTACTGAGTGAGCTCCCATTCCCAGCATTAACATGCTTCATCTGGCCCACTTGATCTCACCTGCCTGGTCCTGCCCACTTGGCCTAGCTTGACCCCAACCAGTCACCTGACTAGCTGACACTTGACCTGACCTGACTAGGCCCACCTATGACTGACTTGAACAAGCTCAGCCTCACCCAGTTGACTTGACTGGACCTCACCCCCTTCATGTGACCCAACTTGGCCCACTTAGCCTCACTGGACATGGCTTGATTTTAACCAGCCCACTTGATGTGGCCCAGCTTGGCCCACTTGAATTGACCAGGCTTGGCTTGACACAGCCCAATCCAGCTTGGTCCCACTGCACCCTGCTCAACCTGACCCACTTCATGTCACTTGGTAGACTTGACTTGACCTGACCCCACTTGTCCCTCTGGGACTTGAACCAGCCAACTTGGACTGGAAGAAAGAAGATCAAGGTCAATAATCTTTACATTATATGGTAGCTAAAATAGGCTTACATACAGTACTTCAGCATTCCTTCTGCAGCATATAACCATGATTGCTTAGTCTTCCTGTCTGGTTTGATAATGATCCTACCACCTAGCTGACTCATTTACATTTCTCCCTCACAATTTGGGACTGCCAAATACTTTTGATTCTGTCACCTGACTTGCTGGGTAGCAAGGCCAGCTCCAGGCTATCACTGACTGCATACTGCAAGCTGTGTTAGCATTGTTCTAGCTGTTACTGCTCCACTCGCTCTCAAGGATAATTAAACAACATAAATTCAGTGTGTCTTAGAACTGTGTGTTTGCCCCTTTTCTTTGATTCCTCTCCATCAGATGTCTCAATAGCACTCCTTTCCTTCTATCCAAAATCTTGCCTGAACTTTGGTGAGGGGATAGGGAAAAGGACTGGTTGTTATTTTTCTTTTCTGAACCACCAATTTCATATGGAAAAGAACAAAACTGAACAGAAGGCTTTTACAGAAGGGCTATTCTGGTGTGGAAATTAACAGACTAATAACAAGCAGTCTTTGAGACTCAGTTTGTAATACTTTGGTTGTCAAGCTTTAAGCTCTCCTGGAAGTTAAAGAACCACAGAACAATACTGCTGAGTTTTTGTTTTCTTATATTGCCCATTATTTTCAGGATTCATAGATTTTTAGATTCCGTCAGATCTTAAGCTGGACATTTACATGCTTACCCTGGACATTTTTAAGGCATCCCAGCACAAATGGAAGTTTGCTAACTTAGGTCAGGTAATAACTTTCCCTTGTATTATATGTTGATAAACAAAAAAATGCATCCACTCCAAGGGTTTTGAAACTTTTCCACAAGGAATCAGTTGAAACAATGCTGTCCCAGAGCATGTATTGGACCATGTTACTCTAACTGTATATTTATTGTGGCTACTATATAGAGACAAATTTTGTCCCTGATTTTAGTAAAGTTGTCCTTAAGAAATAAGAATGCATATAGCCTTAAAACATGGCAAGTCTCAAAGAAAAAATAATAGAGCTAGCTAAAGACAAGTTTAAATAAGAAGGTGTAAATAGGGGTAATTGAAATATAACTTAAATGCAAAGGTCTACTTTTATGTCTATTAATTTAATATTTCTAAGGTTTAAGATAGTGATTACTGTGAAGGATCAATTTATTTCCATATCCAGTCAAAAATAGTTTTATATTGCTAGTCCATCAGCCAAGATAGACTTCGTCTTTCTTTTAAGCAACTGTTCATTGTTAGAATTAATTTGGATTTTAATGACTTGCATTCCTTTTCAGTCAGCTTTTAAAAAGACGGGAAGTCTCTGTACCTTTGAAAATTGAACAGCTTTCTGAGGAACTAGGTGCATGGAGAGCTTGTACTCCATTAAACAAGTAGGTGGAAAAATATAGAATCCTTGAATGAGACTATGAGTATTTAACTCCTCAGCTGTAAACACAGTATTTATTCCCTTTGTAAAATCTGAGTATGAATGTAGAAAGTGATTACTTTGCAGCTCTTAATTTCCAGCACAACTTAAGATGTAGAGCTGAGAAGAGTCTCTCGTTGGCAGGCCCACGGAGGAGCTGCCATGCACCCCACCCTCTGAACCCCAGAGAACACTCTACTCCATGCTCCTGTCCCGAATTCAAGAGGAGCCCCTGAAAGGAATGGTTGGGCCAGACTATGTCACTGGATCAAATCTTCCTAGTCATTCAGATGTTCACATCTCTTGTTTGACGGGGCTCAGGATACAGGTATGGTTTCAGAGAGCTGAGGTGATCTTTCTTGGTGATAGCACTGACTGCTTCTGAGGCTGGCATAAATCTAAGGCCCCACGCCATCATTTGGGAGGAAAAACGCTTTCCCTGTTGTCACAGGAACAGAAATTAGAGGACAGATGCTGATACCTGCTATGTAAGAAAGGCTATGTAAAGAATAATTGTCCAATCAAATAATTGCCCAGTTTCCCAATCTGAAACTCCATGAGAAAGACAGAACATTTGGCAATGAAAATCAGTCTAAGGTGCATGTAGCATGCTGCCTATTAGCACACACTAATGCTATTCTGTTGTTAGTATTTATCATTATGGAAACACAAAGTATAAAACTTGTAATTCATGACTGATTAAAGCCAGATATTACAAGACTAAATATTCAGATACATTTATTCATCCCTCACATAAAGCTTTGTGATCAAAACATACTAGTCCTTGTAACAACTCTTTGGTATATGTTTTTTTTCCATAAAGGGAAAATTGACAGAGCCTGAAAACTCTGCTCTCAGGCTCCTGTCTCCAGACAGTCCCTCAGTGTGAATTTACTCTCTCTTATGAGGCTGAGTCTGTTTCCTCTGTCTGGCACAAGATGTCAGCCCCAAAAGTACCAGGGTTATTGAGGGATTAAGAGAGAGAGAGTTTTGCATCAGGAATTGCTGATTGCAGAATGCTACTGGGATTTTTGAAGTAAAAAAAAGTTCACAACTTCACACAGTCAAGTCTAAAAAGACTTGCTTCCAACACTTCCACGTTTGACCAGTGGTCCCTGGCTGTGGCTAAACTCCCAATACTGGTCAACAGCCACGTACAGCTGCCATTATAATCCATTCCACAGGAATAGGAAATGTAGATGACAAGCTGGTGACACTATAATATTCTTACTTCTGGATTAATGAGCACACAGAGTCACTGCTTTAGGATCAGCTCAGAATCGCTTGGTTAATACTAAGGCCTGACCACATGGGTTTACAAGTTTTTAAGTAGCAAGTTTGGAGAGCTTATATCTTTAAGAAGGCACTTAAATTGAGTTGCATCTTTGAGACCACACTTTGTCAAACAAAGAAGTTAGCAAAAAGCTATTCTTCCAGCAGATAAATTAGTATTTTGCCCTTCTCACAGTGCACATGTGAAAGTATTCTGTAGACTGCATGTAGGTTCCATGTTTTCAGACAGCTCATGGAGGCATAATATTGGTTTTTTGTAGATGGGGAAACACAGATCAGCACAGATAACAGCAGACACAATGAAATCTTTTGTCAAACAAAGAAGTTAGCAAAAAGCTATTCTTCCAGCAGATAAATTAGTATTTTGCCCTTCTCATAGTGCACATGTGAAAGTATTCTGTAGACTGCATGTAGGTTCCATGTTTTCAGACAGCTCGTGGAGGCATAATATTGGTTTTTTGTAGATAGATTGGCACAGATAACAGCAGACACAATGAAATCTGTACAGTATTCTGAAGGAAATAAACCTCCTTACCTCAGTTTCTAATTCAAGCTAAATTTAACTCTGGAATAAATCGACAAAGAAAATACCACCATGAAGGATTATGAAATGGTGGGTCTCCAGATTCTGGAGAGTCACAAGTTCACTCAATTTATCATGTGTAACTTATCAAAGCTTGAAGTTAGTGGGGAACAAACAAATGCAAATGCAGATGATAGTTGTAAATCAGATTTTCATGTTCTTCTCAGATGAAACAAAATTGCTTTCTGTTGTGCTAGCCTTTACATAAGAAATGTGAACTTTCTTTTTCTTTCCATTTCAAAATATTTTTGCTCTACAGGGTCCAGTGTTCTTCCTTGAAGATGGAAAATCTGCTATTTCACTGAATGATGCTTTGATGTGGGCCAAAGTGAATCCTTTTTCACCACTAGGAACAGGAATACGACTTAACCCATTTTGATGAGGTGTTTTCCTCTGTGCTGCTCTGTAGTGCTTAAAATAACACTCTGGGGGTTAATACTGATTTAACCTTGATTGTCAAAGGACAGAAAGGTGGCAGTTGACTCCTCCTGAAGGGCAAGCAATTACTTGGACTTTGAAAATTGAAAAATGAGAACAAGAAAAGGATTTCTAAACAAATATTGGTTGATAATCCAAAGAAAAACTTATTTGAGAATCCAAAGAAAAAAAAAAGTTCCTAACTTCATAGACAGCCATTTATTTTTTTTTTAATAGGAATAATTTTGTCAGGCATTTTAGACATATTTGTCAACTCTGTGCAAACAGATACTTTGTAAGGGAAGCAACTATTGCATATTATCAAAATATTGATAAAAAAGCATGAAATCCATAAACATTTTCAAATATATAACAACAGAGTGACTTTGGCTGCTGCAACCTGTTTTTAGAATGATTGGAATCCTGTGGGTGTCTCACACATTTTGTCCCTTTTTTAAGTTTAGCTAATTTTTACACACAGGATTCTGTAGCAAAAGTAAAATTTTAAAAGTACTTTTCATCCCTTATTGTGCTTTAATAGCAGTATACTAAGATGTTTACTAATGTTTTGTTTAGATAGGTTTGAATATCTAGATTATAAAATTCTATTTTCTTATAAGTTCACCTTTGGCAACTATCCCCCTTCTACTTTCACTGGAAGCTAGAATATATTTGTAAAACTTTTTTTTTTTTTAATAAACAAAGGGTTTGTAAAGAACAAACAGCAAATATATTGAAATTATTTAAATATGTACATTTAAAATACTTGTTTTCTTTTTAACATTTTATATTAGTTACAAATATACACATAGTATGACAGACCAGGAGTAAATGCTTGTGCATATATTTTTACTTACTAAAGCTGTGCTCAATAGGAAAAAAAAATTATGGCAATAGAATACTAAGAATATTTAACTTCTAAAGCTGTGTATAGTGTGGAACTTAATTGTAAGACAAATCTTACTAATAATTCTCACAATCAGAATTGCTCACCTCTAGAAAAGATGCTTTGGTCATAACATTTATTATCATAATTGATGGCACACAAGCAGAAATCTACTTTGTTGCATTTTTTTGCTGCTGCTTTAAAATAAACCAGTTACATAAAATGTAAAGAAGCTGCAATTTGAAATTCTCAGACCTATTTCTAGAGAAACTGTTAGAAAGCTGGAAGTAACCCAAGGCCTCTTTTAGCAGACCCTATTGAGGGAAATCAGCAGTACATGGGTAAGCCATGCCCTCGTTTAATGAGAAATAACAGTGCCATCATTTTGGAAGGGTGGGATGCAAATTAGACATGAAAAATTGCAGGCTTTTTTCCCCCCTTTAAAAATGTAAATTTTAATTCTGTCAATGTTCTGGGATCTTATGACAGGGTTTCTGTTGTAAGAACATCCTGGGGGAGGGGAAGCTTGGCAGCTTTGTAACCTGTACAAAAACACTTTTGTACATAGTGGGATGCTCAAACAGAGAGTTTTCCTTCTCGCAGGTATTGTTTGGAGAATGTTTTCCCTTAACCCTGTGGAGCTTGGGGAATGAGAGTTGGATTTCAGGAATTAAAATCCATAGTTTTCAAAAGAATTTTCCAGCAGGCAGTATCTTAGGTGTTGCTTCTGTCAGATGAAAGACTAGCATCTTTTAGATCATGGATTGTACAGCCTCGTGTGTAGAAGTTGTTAATATGGACTTACTTAGAGAGGAAAGGTAAGAACTGAACGTGCAGCCCCACGACTGACACTTGGGAGCTGAAGGATTGACTCAACTGCCACTCTACTCCATTTAAAATCTTCTGCTGTGTCCTGAGGATTTTTACTGGTACTTCAGTTTAAACTTGTTACCGCAGGTAGTCTGACTGCATCAATTTGTTGTGTGTAAATTGTGCCTTAACATGGAACCTTAGACACATCTACTTCCTCTTTTAAGTTAAGAGTTAAGAACTCTTTCATTTCTGAAATACAAAAATAAAGTCAAAGGGCACGTTTTGGGTTGGGAATCCACCAGGTAACAGTCATTGTGAATAAAACGAGGTTGCATTTTCTTTAAGGTGGTCGTACCCCAGGTGGTGAGTGAGAGGAACGTGCAGAAAAGGTGATTGTGTACTGCTGCAACTGTGGCTGCAACTGTCAAACTGTAGATTCAGCACAAAATCATTTTGGATTGTTTGCTAACGTGTGGCTTTGTCGTTTGCCATTGTCTGGCACAGCTAGTCAAATACAGGCATTTTCCCCTGACATTAAAGAAGCTTAACGCTCAAAATTATTGTTTGACTCTTCTGTAAAAGTCATATTTCCATATGAATGAAGAAATTTATTGACATATACAGCAAGTGCTTTCCACTTACTATTCAGTTAAGTTTCACATCACCTTATCTCTAAAAAAAATCAAGGTCATTGTTCTATTCAAATAATCTGACCAACGTTACTGACATGTTTATAAGCTTCACAGACTGCTGTCATAGGATATCTTTCCTAGGGGGGTTCCAAAACCATAAAAAAAAGATAAATATAGCATGCTTTAAATTCTTTCCATGGCAAATACTGCCTGTAAAATGACATCTGACACATTAAATCCATCCTGTTGAATTTCATCATTGGGTGAAATCATTTAAAATCTAGAATGACAACAGCTAAATATGACCCTAATGCAAGAAACTCCATTCTTTCCACAGAAAATGAAAGAGTGCAGGTATCCTTTTCAGAAAAGGCATTAGGTTTTTTTTAAACTTGAAGCTTACAAATTTATGTAGGAAGGAAATGAAATCCAGGATCGTCTTTGCTCTTGATAAAAATTACTAAAAGCACAGGGCAGGGAATAGATTTAGGAAACCTGCTGTGAAGACCAATATGCATTCACACAACAGGTAAAGATATGAAGGCATGAAGTACACGCTCAGATTTTGGGAATATTTCACATGCAACAATTACACCTTGTGGCTTTCAATGGTGTATCAATAGCATCTGTGTCAAAAAAAGCTCACTGATAAAACCAGCTCTAGGAAGAAATGAAGCTGGGAAGCAAGGCACTGTTCTAAAAACAAGTAAATTACAATATTGGAGACATGAAGAAATAAGAGCAAAAGCTGTGGTTTAGAATATGAGGATTTCAAAGAGTTTTTCAATTTATTTGCGTGCAAAAGAATCTGTTCCCTGAATTTCTTATTGTTGCTTATTCAATTAACACTACTGTAATCAGAAGGGGGTTTATGTTTCAAAGTTCCACTCTTGGTAGTCGTTTCATGGATGTCCTGGGAGGTACCAAGCATCCATCAGCTTCTTTCACCTCATTTTCTTTAAAAAGAAAACCTGTTTTGCCTCTTCTTTCTGAGGAATGTAGGTGTATGGGAGGGAAACTGGAAAACTACATTTAAAGAAACAATGGCTTTAAAGATTCAAAGTATTAAAATTCCATAATTTAAGAGTGACAATGTTGTCTCAATCAATCACCTCTTCTGCTACCCCCTTTCCCAATATAGATTATCATGAGCAGGCAGACCAGCAGCCAAACTCCTCCCTCTGCTCCCACATCACACACCAGAGACCCAAAAAGTGACAGACAACCAGAGGGAGGAACAAGTCAATGCACTCACCCACCACACAGGATGTGAA
>NW_008606074.1:14066-14596 GCF_000691845.1 Merops nubicus | reverse complement strand
TCTCTGCCCCGCCCCCCCCCGTCGTGGCCCCCCCCCCTGCCATAAAGAGTCAGGGAGCCCTTCCAACAGCCAGACTCAGCACATCCACTGTGTAGTCAGACCTCTCAACCCCCCTGCAAGCAGTCAGCTCTTATTATAGAGGTGGCTTCTTGCCCCACCTCCAAGTTAATGTGGAAGGTGGGGGCACCTGGTGGTGGTCTCCTCATCAGTTCCCACCCAAGGCTGGCCAGACCCTGGGTGAAAACCAGTCAGGAGGGTCTTTCTTGCCTGGTTGTTAGAAAGACTTCCTGATGCTGTATAGCAAGTGGAGTTCCCAGGGTGGCAAGGAGAAAGAGGAGTCCCTACTACATAATCGGAGTCATGGCCTGGCTAATTCCATCTCCCATGGCTTGGATCCTTGGCCACAAAGACAAACCAGGGGCTGGAGCATCTCTGCTGAGAGGGCAGGCCGAGGGAACTGTGATTTATGATATTCCCCTACAGAACCCCTTCAGTGCAGTGAGGTGGGGAGGGACTCAGACACCTGTACC
>NW_008606074.1:0-13976 GCF_000691845.1 Merops nubicus | reverse complement strand
AGGAACAAGTGCAGCAGTACAAGAGATGCTGCAATAGATTGCGCTGAGAGGCTGTGGATGCCCCCTCCCTGGAGGTGTTTAAGGACAGGTTGGAGGAGGCCTTGAGCAACCTCGTCTAGTTGAGAGGCATCGCCGCCCATGGCAGGGAGATTGGATTAGATGATCTCCAGGGTCCCTTCTAACCTCAAGCCATTCTATGGTTTTAATTCATTACTTAACATCTATTTCATACCAAGAATCCAACCCATTGCAATGAGGTTCCCACCTAATGTGAATAATAACAAGCCTGTTTCCTTTAATTTCTGGCTAAACAAGGGGTCATTTTTTGGAAAGAATTTTACTAAACACTGATGTTAGGTAGTTGATTACTATGTATGTTTGGTATGTGGCATTAGCATGGCCTCATCTGACAGAAACCTGTTCCAACACACAGTCCTGCCAGGGCAACAACATGCAGCCCCTATTTTGTTTGTTCCCGTTACATAGTAACAGAAGTGATGTCCCTCCAGCTGGGCTCGGCTTGCCAAAGGAACTCTGTTCTCATAGACTTACCTGGTATCAAAAGACTAAAGACTATAGTGAGAGATGATGCATATTGCTTGAGATTGAAGTCCTATTCCTGTAAATTAGTGCTGGATTACTCTCTGGGCTAGTCCACCTGTAAACTCTTCACATGGTCCCGTTGGTTCTGTGGTGACAGGAAGGATCAGTGGGAATGGTGGGAACAGTGGGAAACACCACGAGAACATGAACACACCTCTTTGATGGCTTGGGCTCTGATGTGGCTCTCAACAAAACCAACACCTCGTCTTGTTTCAAACGAGTGTTTTGCAGGATGGCCACGTTGGCTGAAAACTCATCTGAGTCCATCAACTGTAGCTTTTTCTAAACACACTTTTCCTGAGTCAAACTTGAAAAGCACGTTGGACGCCTGAAGGTGAGGGTGTAAATGATCTCATTCTACATAGGAAAGCTCAGCGGTGCCATAGTGTTTCCTTGTTTCTTGAAGTAATACACAGTACTGCCACAGTACATGGAAACCACAAAGGGCAAGTCTCTGGATGAAGACTAAAATCACTGAACCTGCTCCCTTGTGGACATTACAGACTCCTAAGCAGTTCCCCTGACTTGCCTCTGAACTTTCCTTCACGTGGGCTTGACAAGGGGCCCTCACTGCAGCTTCTGCGAGGAACAGAGGCAAATGAGGATGGCTTTTAACGAGGGCGAGTGTCAGAGGGCTGCAGTTTTATGAGGTGGATATAATTTAGCCACCGAGTAAGCGTTCCGCTTGGTGAAAACTTCCTCTATAGTTAGTTCCTCACTTAGCATCTTTCCAGTAGGAACATAAATACTGACAGGGGTCACTGCAAAGGAATGGGTGAATCACCAAGGGCAAGTGGTCTGTTTTCAGGTGTCTCATGCTTCGGTTTCAAGGAATTGAGTGTCAGTCACTGAGGAAGTCATCTGTTCTCCAAGGAAGACCAAATGGAAAGACTGAGAGGAGGAGCCTTGTGTTTCAGTGAAGCAGTCAGATCACCTGCTTTTGATGTGACTGGCATTGTCCACGTGCCAGGGCATGAGGGAGGCAGAAAACCATTGGGTTCTCTAATGTCTCTTCAGGGTGTCAGCATTCCTTCCCTGGCTACAGAGCTGAATGACAAAATTTCAACCTGATCACAGAAATACCCGCTAGAGCATTCTGGGATTTTGCAACAGGATTTTTGGACCTGGGTAGTTGTTTATAAAGTAGCCAGCAAGAGAAATAATGTCCTTCTCAGAGTGATAGCTGTCCTAGTACAGGGAACTGATGTATTTCTGGAGCCTTGCACCCACCTCCTGGACTTGAGGCTGAAGAGTCAGAATCCACATCTCCAGGATACTCCTCCTGGAGCCCCACAGACACTGTGCAACACGTGCCTTTCTCTGAGGAAAGCAAGTATTTAATATGCCCATGAGCTGTGATACAGCATTGTTATGAAAAGGTAAGGAAAGAGCCCAGATAATTCTGTCAGACAAAAGGAGATCAAAAGTATCTCAGCATTAAGGCTTTTGAGGAATATTCCTCTGGAATTGTACTAAGAGAATCTACAAACTGTGCACGTGTGAAAAAATGGAGATTTTATGTTCAAAGCTACATAATTCTGATTCACAGCACAGGCAGCACGGAAAAATAAAGGAAGCTTCTCACTATCATTAATGAATGGTCTATAAAAAGAAAAAGAAGACAAATTGACATTTATTTATTTTATTTTATTTTTATCAATGTATATAGTGCACTTATCACCAAGTATTTTTAGGTACCCAAACAATAGAAATTTAAAAACGTAAAATAATGACTCCAAGTGGACCAACTTAACAAATAATAATGAAGAAACTCTGTGGTTCAGGTGTGTGAAACGGATTTTAGAAGTATAAATACAATTAAAACTAACAGCACTAAAGCTATTTAGTAAGTGTTAAGCTAAAGCTATACAATCATTTCCCAGAGTACCAGCACACTTATTCAATCCAGCCTTATTAGCACCTTGGTGCCAGGTGCTGAATGGCTCCCAGCTGTTATTATATAACAGCATCAGGTGTCAAAGAGGGGTTTTTTTTTTTACTTTTAAGTAATATGCAAAAGGCTTTTTTATTTTTCCCCGCCCAGCAGTTCTGTAGATAAAAGGTACAATAAACAGAAAGAAGAAAAAGTTGTTATTATTCAGGTTTCTAAAGGTTAAATACAGCACTATCTATACTGTAAGAAATTCTTCAGTATTGTTGGCAACTGGAGCTGTGGGACAAGATGGAGCCGAGCTCTCCCTATGTAATTTCGGATACGTAGTCGGCAAAGCTGGCAAAGAGAGGATGGTGTGGCTGCAGACAAAAACCAGAGGTTTAATTAGACAACTCTAAAAGCCAGTACTTTGTTTCACAACAGTCTTGCACAATAATGGGCTTTCTAAAACAAAAACACAAAAAAAAATGTTCACATTTTGAAGACTTGTCCTTTTCCTTCTTTTTCCTTCATTGTGTTTTTTTTTGCCCTCAAAGACAGGCTGCAGAAACCTTATTAATAATCAGGGAAGTACTCAAAAAAGCAAAGTCAGGACAGCAAATAATTTGTGGCTTGAAATGGAAAACGTGCTCCCAAAATTATCTGAGGTCAACCACTTTAAAAACTGCAGGTTTTGGGTTTTTAATTCACAGAACAGGTGAAATAGGTGCTACAGCACTACAAGCTGCACCAGCCCTGCAGCAAGAATAGGCAGGCAAAATACCCTGAAATCCTGGACCGTGTTCGGCGGCCTTACTAGCTCCTGATGATGCCCCTCTGCATCCTGCCCCTTCCCTCATAATGAACATGTTGCTGTTTCTCTGCACAATAAAACCATACACATTTCTTTGCTGTGGCTGTTAAGAATCCTGCTAGCCTTGGTAATTTTGTGATAAACTGTTTTTAGAAGTGTTTTTTTTACAGCATTCAGACTATAGAGATGTTTTCCAGGGGAAAACATGAAGCAATGCTGTTTGTCAGGTCACCTCTAAAGACATGCCCATGGTTAGTGCAAGAATTTATTCCCCACCTCTTTTTCCTGGCTCATTTTTATGCTGTACATAGGTCAAGGCTGAAAAAATCCAGTTCCCTTTGGGATATTCTCACTTTAAGGCACCAGACATTTAAGAGTTTTAAGGGACTCTTAAATCCGTAAAGAAAATTTAGAACGTTAAATTTGTTACACTTTTTGCCTACAATCAAATAAATGTGTTGCTTTTGATTTGTTTTTTTTTAAAAATATAGCAAAATAAAGTGCTTTATATGCACATAAAACTATATATTTAAAAATATTAGGTCAGCTGGCCAAAATGAAACATTTTTCACCTGAAACTGAAATTTGTTTCTTTTTACAAGGTCTGTAAAAGTTACATTTTTATTGGCTGTTATGTCAAACTGCATAAACACCCAATAAACACAAGATGATACTTTCTCAGCTTGTATAAATTCTGACACTACTTGGTCACCAGGCTCTAGCCTGAGACCAAATATTACTGGTATTTTTATAGTTAGAACGACGTTTCCCTGAATGTTAATATATTCATTTCATAAAGCACACTGTTAGCTTCTGTAATATGGGTCGTTTGGACTGTTGGGTTTTGGGGGGGAGAAGGGGAGATGGGGTGAAGGTTTGGGTTTATCAAGAATAACAATTTACATTTGCAAAACCACACATGTAAAACTTACCTTCATGGAGGAGCAGCAGTCTCTCCACCAAACTGCTTGGAGCAGCTAAATCAACAGGCCTCTCAAAATCTATATTTTTGGCATTTATGTCTGCCCCAAATTCAAGAAGTAAGTTTACAATCTCTGTACTAGAATGCTGGGCAGCAGCATGGAGTGGAGTTTCTAAATGCTTTCCTTTCTGCACGTTGGCACCTGGTAGGTAGATACACATAAAGAGACACAAGAAAAGATTAATTAAAATTGTCATTGAGTAAAGATGATGTTACAAAACAAACAAAAAGAACTCCACTGTGTCAGAACACCACAGTGAATTTATCCACTTTATTAATTTTGTGGGATAGCACTACAGCTAATCATATCAGTGGGGTTTTTTTGAACCCACAGACTTACCCGAGTTTTATTACCTAAGCACAACTAAATTTTAAAGGAAAATACTTCAGAAAAAGAAGGAAAAGAAAAATTGAATTAGAGAGTCACTGTTGCCCTAATTAAAAAAAAAGATTTTGTACATGTTTAAGAAAATACGCACGACGTAAAAACAGACTTTCCTTAGATGAACTATTAATTCTCCCAATCCACAGAATTCTAGTTATTACACTTTTGTATTAATAAGGAATTGCTAATTTATATTCAAATGGACTGAATTCATTTGCAATAATGCATTCCTATTTCAGAAGAAGTTAGCCATACAAGAGTTAAACAAAACTAGCTAGTATGGAGGAACTTCCCTCATGGGCAAGCTGGTTATTCCCACTAACCCCAGGTTTGCCTCGACAGTTTTCTAGACTCTTTTAGCAGAAGAAAGACTTCTTAAGAGAGTGTTTGTGATCTTGTGAGACCAGGAGCTGGCCTCTGTACCAACTCTTCTCCCTGAATCAACAACTTTTGCCTTTTAAATTCTCATGTGAGTAAAATAATTCAATAACATCACAGGCCTATCCGTTAGATTTGAAGTCTGAATAACTGACTGTTCTCAGTATTAACAATTTGAGAATACTTCCACAGTATCATTTTCTTGCTTATTCATTTGCTTCTTAACTTCTGATGCATTCTCATACACTGATAAAATACGAAAACATTCAGGCTGGCACAAGCAGCCAGTTACATTCTCAGTCAACATACCCTTTTCTACATCAGGACACCACCAAGCGTCGGATATGCCCTTCCCTTCCTGTTTTTAACACATGGTGGTATTTGAATCCTAAAATATGCTAATTATGCAGTTCTTAGAACATAAAAACTATGACATAGGATAGTTAATCGTACACGGAGACCGACTTAATGAGAGACAATTTAACTGCTTGTTTAACTTATAAATAACCTGCAACCAGAAAAACAATTCTGGTCCAATGATGACAAGTCTGTAATTATTCACATAAACATGTTCATTCATCGTGCTGCAGGATACAAAAGCCCTGCATGTCATGCCCTGAAACTCAGCAAATGATCTTTTAGCTGTGCTGAAACAGAGCGAGCCTCCAACAGCCCCTTCCCGTGGATCAAATAAAGTGAAATTTAGGCTGAAATGCCTTCGGCGTTACCTCTTCTCTCTGCAGCTCAGCCTCTATACCTTGTAAAAAGATCAATCAGATCATGCTAAAGAATGAAAAGGCATGAGACTACATTGCTAAAAAACTTCTGTTGAAAGATCAATAATGACTATATAAAATTCCTTTCTCAAAGCTTATTTTTTACCTTGGTTTTTCCTACAGAAAATTAACAGCTACAAAGCTGTAGTAGGTGCTAAACATTTTGAACATCTGCTCCTATTTGTCTTGTTTCCTTTTTCCCTCATATGCTTGCTTTGCCACAAAAAAATGAAAGACATAGTAGGTTACTATAAAAAAAAACATGCATCACAGAATAAACTTAGAAGTAGAACCTCACAAGCCAGGGTTCTAGTTTCCCTGATCGAGCACCGCTCAGTTCAAAGTATGCTTATTTTACAAGCTAGTAATAGTTTTATTTCAAACATTACATACCTGCATAAAGAAGCTTCCGAATGCAGTGGATCTGCTGTGAAACACATGCTACATACAGAGGTGTTCCTAAATGAGGAAGATCTTGGTCAACATCTACACCCCAGGATATCAGTACCTCCAGACATTCACTGTGACCTGTCAGTACAAAGCACGACAGAGTTTTGGTTGACTTCAGTAGGCCGTGTTGCAGACACAAGCAGGCACGTCTCTTAACACCAAAACAGCTCTGTGTTTGCTCAGCAGCTGACTTCCTACCTCTGCTGGCTGCCTCATGGGTGGGTGAGGGAAGACAGGACTCCCACTGGGCTTTGGCACCGTACTCCAGCAGGAGCTCGGCACACGCCGCGCTGCCTCGCGAGCACGCGTTGAACAAAGGGGTCACTCCATCAATGGTCGTGGCGTTTACCTGGGACATAGAAAATCCATGTAAGAACAGAATGGAAAGACAGGTAAATTTTCAAACAGGATATAGTTAGAAATTACATTAAAATACAAAAAGAAAACCACAAACAACTGGTTAATGTAGAGTCTCTGTGTCTTCCTCTCACCACACTCCTCGGTAGAAATTAGTTTACTATTATTCTCATTAAACTATGCTGAATAAAGCAAAATACACCTGGAATGCTGAAGAGCACACGTTAGCATCTGGGCAGCAAATACTTTCCAGAAGTCATTGTGCTTAGTTTGTTTCACTGACATTGAAACACTTTGGGTAGTGACAGGATAATGGGAACCTGCTCTCCGCAGCTCTCTCAAGAATGCAAATTTTGTATTAAATGTATTATTTGCAGTTTATTAAATGTGAGTATTATTTGCCATTTTCTTCTGCAATTGTAATTTCCAGGTTGGAGTGATACTTTGCAGCATGGAGACAGAGCTAATAGTACAGGCTCACTGTTCTAATACTAACTTTGCCTCCTTGTTGGTTAACTCAATATTCCCAGTGCAAGAGAATGAGAAACTAGGCAAATTTGGGAGGGCTAATAATACTGAAGGAAGCAGCAGAGGTATTAGGAGGGGGCTCCTTCCAGGACTCCAGCCTATCCTCTTCCATGTACCCCTAAGCCCACCAAAACAACTGGAACTACTAAAAAAAAAAAAAATCAGAGTGGAAAATTAAATTTGTTCTATAATTTTGTCTAGAGTAATTTCAGTTTTGTGTCTTTAGAATCCTTGTACTAACTGAAGTGGAAGGAAATTGGTTTTGGAAACCAATGTATTTTTTTCTTTTTCTGTAATAACATATATTCTACATGGTTCTCAAAATTGAACAAGAAGTGAACAGAACAATAAATATTTCTTTCCATTACAAAGATCTGTGAAACTATGCATTTGAACTCTGACACTCACAGGCAGAGACTGTAGTGAAAGTGGTCTGTGAAGTCCCGTTTTGGTTTGGGGTAACAGACAGACAGCCCGTGTCAGGAGTACAGAAAACAGCCACTGCTTTCTTTGTCCTCAGATGAAAGAATCTTAAGAGCACTCAGGTGCAGTGTGCCAGAACACATTCTGGAGATTGAACAGTCTCCCACAAGCCACTCAAAAAGCAAGAGGAAACCAGTAGGGGGACACAGTCCTTATTTTAGGAGATAAATAATGTAATGAAATTCAGAGAAGAAATAAGGCTGGTGACATACTGCTAGCAGATCCTCACCAGTTCATCCTCTGTCTCAGTGCCTGCCCATCACTCCCCTTTGCTAGCTTTCAGATATGTCAGCTTATTGTAACTAAATAAGATCAATGCAATCAATGGGGTGAGTAGTGAGAAATACCAATTAGAAAAATTAAAAATCAAGGAACGTGTCCTTCTCAGTTAAACCAAGGTTAGCATTGGACTTCATAAACAAACCAACCAACCAAGCAAGAACAAAACCACCAATAACAATAAAACCCTTACGTTTGCTCCTGCTTCAAGAAGGATCCTTGCACATCCTACATGATCTCCCAGGCAGGCTTCATGAAGTGGGGTTACTTGGTCAATTGTTAGTGTGTCTACATTGTACCCCTAAACAAGACATGAATTGCATATGAAGATCATACAAAAGCTTTTAGGAGCTGTTGCCTCTCCCTGCTGTTCAAATGAATTATTTACAATATTGGAAACAGGCTTAAAACTCTACTTGCAATACATAAATCTTCAGTGAGCATGAAAAGAATGTTTGAGCAATGAATGGATATAACACAACAAAAGTGGTCAGCTTTTGGGTTTTTTTTTAAATATCAGAAATAGGAATAGGATATAGAGGGTATAAAGAAGGTGGGAACAGACTGTTGAGGTGGATGGGGATAGTACAAAAGGCACAGACACAAGTCCAAACATGGTGCATTCCAATTAGTTATATGGAGAAAATTCTCACTGTGAGGACAGTGAAACCCTGAAACAGGGCTCCAGAGAGGCTGGTGCATCTCCACTCTTGGTGCTCTTTAAAACTCAACAAGGCCCCGAGCCTAAACTGTCCTGTGAATCTGTGATTCTATCTGAAATACCTAAAGCCATTAATTTTATCCAGAAAAACACTTCTTGGATTGAGAAAATCATCAAGCTCTTGAAATTTTCTTCAGTACATGTTTGATTCTTAAGAACTAATAATTGCATCTGTTGGCTTTCATCAAATGTATTCTATAGTATCATTTTCTCAGTATTGTAGTATGTAATGTGACAATACTGTGATATTAAAATGTAATGGTTTACAGTCTCTCCCTTTGCTATTAATAATTTTTTTTCTTTTACATCATAACTAACTATGCAAAACCCAGAATCTTTCAGTGATTCTTCTCCTCAATAAATATCTTCCTGACAGGTTGTATTTACCTGAGGGCTTAAAGCAGTGGAACTACATTGACTTAGGCCATGCAAGAGGGGCAGACTGATATACATTTAGATACAGCTATGGTAATTATTTTTTTTATTTTGACAGTAAGTTTTAAGACATACAGAGGAATATTTAAAATATTAAATTACATATTCTATAAAAATCATAAATGTGTATTGCTCTTTAAAATTCAAGTGAAAAAAGCAAAGCAAAGCATACTAAATTTGCATTAATAATCCATGCTGAGAAATTAAGTAACATGAAAAATGAAAGCAATTTTAAGAACACAGCCTTCACCTGTGACAATAAAGTCTTTAGAGAAAGAAGACGTCCTTGACTGGCTGCCTCATGCAGAGGTGAGCGATCTGCCCAAGAACCTATATAATAACAACAGTGATTGAGTAAGCCACATGAATTAGAAGAATTTTGGAATGCATAGAGCAAAGCAGAAAATATAACGCACAGAATGAAGTCAACGAAAATAAGTTTTCCTCTTAGGGGCTGCATTTCAAATGACCAGTTTCTAGACAATAAAAACTGCCCTATTATTAACTGTAAATACGTCTAATAAATGACCATGTAGTACAAAGAACAAAATATTGATATATTAGTTTCAGTAACCTGATTTAATAAATTCATCATCATCATCATCATATTTCCCATTTCTATTTTTGCATTGCTCATTTTTTAAAAAAATAATATAACTTATTTTTTCAACTGACATATAGAAATGTATAGACTTCAATAAACTGATATTTGAACTTAAACTAGATGTAAATCTGCCTGAAAAAGCTGCTGGATATGAAAATAAATATGGAAATCCTTATGTATCATGAGATTAATCTGCAGGGACTACACAAGTACAAAGAGAGAAACACAGTGAAAATCACACTAAAAAAAACCCGGCTATCGTAGAAATACACTTTAAGTCTAAAGTTCTCATTCTAATAGGCTATTATGGCTAAAAATAGTTATATATGCTTAATGTAAAGGTTTGGCATCTATTTACCAGAAAGCTAACTTTTACCCAAATTTTTACCTTCTTCTTTTACCTAAAGAAGTGGGGGGGGGAGGAGGGAAGAGAAGAAATGAAACAATCCCACCTTCACACACGTACCCCCCGCCTTCACTCCCAACCCAGCTCCCAGAGTCATCCCGTGGCTCCTGATGAAGACTCAGCCCTTCCCTCTAGAAGGCTGGCCACTGACTTCTAGCCAGTCCCCCTGCAGGCAGAGCTGGTACCAATTTATTGTATGAATTTTCCAAATCAAGTTCTGAGAGACTGTGCAGGGAAGAACCATCTTGCGACTAAATTTTGAATTATTGACATTTATTCCTGTAAGAAGAAAACCACTGGAACTGTGGAAATGCTGATACAATCACTCATGTGAGTTCTATCAAGCCCCCCCAAATCCCCGAAGACACACAGAGAGAAGGAGCCAAGCCTGATGAAGGGGTAGCAAGGGCAGATGAATCTCCAACGTGTAGACGGCTGACTCTGCCCGTCGCAGTGCACCAGGACCACCTGCAACCCCAGCCACTGCATCTTACTGCCACGGCCATGAATGTTAGGTGGGGAGGTTACTGCTCTGTCACTGGTAATCATCAGTCTAAGGTAACTACTCACTAGAAATACACCCTGTTTCTGTTTCCTATTGGACTCCTTCTGTCCACTAGCCTATTTCAGAAAGGATGCTTTCAGTTACAGTAAACCCGCTCAAATCAGCTGAAGAATGACCAAAAAGATTAAGACTGCTCAACCTGAAAAGAAATTGGAGCATATATAAAAACATTAAATAGTGCACAACATGGAAATTGAGATAAGACCTCCATTTTCCTAGAGATGTTAGTGAATGAAACCAAAACTTACACTGAGGTTAAGACTGTTATCTTCTCACAGAAGACATAACTGTGCTGTGGAACTCAGCACTGCTGGATGCTATAGAGATCAAAAACTTAATTTACATACTCAGCTGTGCTTTTGTTTTGCTATCATAAGACTACATAAAGCTGATCACAGACATTAAAAAAAATAGAGGAAATTAAAGGTTTGTAAACCTGACCTTAAAAATGTATAGAGGTTTCTATTATGTCAGTTATCCACTATCTGTGAAGTTCCTTGTACTCTTTCATCTGCAGGAGCAGATGGACCATAGGCAAGATCCAACTTCCAATACTCCTTCAGAATTATTTCCACGAAGCTCTGATCACCTGTGTCTGCAGACATCATTCCCGATTTTTTACTTAAACTTTTTACTTTAGGTTTATTAAGTGTAATATTTTGCAATTCTTATTGCTAATCATAACAGAAAAAAAAATACAGAACCTACACAAAGTGATTGGGATTTTAAGGGGAATTATATTGCAAACTGCTGCAGAAATATTTTGTGCAAACTGGGTTCAGAAAAAACCTTTCACGTTCCAACTGGTTTATCAATAGTAACAATAGTAATGTAATAATTCATCATTAAATACCACAGGCACAAGAATAGACTCAAAATAAGTATGTATCATAAACATCAAAGGCATTTTAAAAAAAATTATTTGTCTAGATTGTTAGATTGTTGCCTTCTGCTAACCTACAAACTTGCTACGTCTCACCCTCAGAAAGCATTAAGAATATTAATGAGGACATTTTTGCATTCATTGTTGTCTGTAAGGGCAGCATTAACAAACATACTCTATTCCAAAACTGTTAATGCATTAATTCCCTACTGATGTTGTCTCTGACAGATGCCAAACAGAAAGTATCTCTGACTATATTTAGAAGCCACATTAGTTCCAAATTCTCTGGTATATATTTGACCAGGAAGGTCAGCCTACATTGCTTTGTAAACACTAACAAGAATGAATAAATATATTCACTGCATTAACAGGCAAAGTTAAAAAAAAAAAATCACAAAGTATTATACAATACCTAAATCTCCATCTCCCCATGGCACTTCCAGCCAATTGCAATTATAAATCCTACTCATTTCTTTCAATCTGGAAAAAAAAAAAATATAAAAAGAAGAAATCTGTTCCTGCTAGTTGAGCCTGTTTCTAATACACACAGGCCAGGTCTGGAAGGAGATCAGCAGCTCACTGCAATAGGAACTTTCACCCTTCTGTAAACACAGCTTTGAAGACAGGAGCATACTGAAACAGACAGTTTCTTTTCTTAAACTAAAGGACTGTGGCCCTTTCTGTTCACTTTTCACATTTCTTTTTTTAACATTAGAACTTTTCAGAGTGCCAGTATGTGTGCATTTGCCTTGCAAGGTGGATTAACTGGAATTTCAATGCAAGAGAAACTCACAGTGAAATCAAGAGAACCTTGAGCTGAAAAAGAACTGCAGGGCAAACTCCTCCCTTTTTAACCTCATGCAATTGAGGCACAGTTTTATAACCTCAAAAATCACTAGTAGGACACAGATTTTTAAGGGAAGCACTGCCAAATGTTCACATGTTATTTTACTGCTTACTCAGAAAAGAAATAAGCAAAGATATCCTGAGCATATTCCAAATGCTACTTGATCCATATGCTGAACTGTGTTTTTCTCTTAGCAGTTCACTACTGACTCAGCTATCTTCTAAACAATTCTTTGGTTTTTAAATTGGGGGTTTGACAACTATTCTGAGCAGTGAAAAACCCCCAAAATGGGGATTTGCAATACTGACTTGGATCCATTTCTGTCATTAATGTTATTTCCATCACGTTTTCCTACAGACATCTACCTGCAAATACCTGCAAGTCAGTCCTGCAGCTATGATCACAGTGGTAAAATAGTAAGTAAAGATATTCTTGTGAAAGTCATTAACACCAATCACCTCATCTTTTTGTGGTGGTGTTTTTTTTTGGTTTTATTTTCTAAAAGTTTATGGAGCCTTAAAAAAAAAAAAGCATAAAAGGTACATTAAAAAAGTGGGATTTCCAAAAAAAAAAAATCTAATAAAGTCTTCTCACTGACTTCACTGGGAGAATATCTATGCCAGGCCTCAGCATTAGAAATTGCTGCTCCAAGGGTAAATAGGTGGCATGCGAGCACTCAGCAGAAGCAGTATCATCAGAGAAGAACTGAAAATAGCAGCCTGCCACACTTCATTATTGGGAGATGAGAAGCACAGACTATTTGGAAAGCATTGTAGCTAATATTTATTTCTGCAAATCTAGAAAGGCTATGTATTAAGCTCATCATAACTGTTACCTTTTATTCCTTATGATGTACTTTGAGTGTTTCAGTTTGTGGCAACTGAAGCAACAGACAGGACCCATAACTATAAGACAAAATCTCTGTAACATTACAGTCCCAAGTTTAACAGACCACTCCAGCTGCTAAAACTAGCTGCTGGTTTGTATATGTAATTAACTTCTAACAGACTTTTGCTGTGACACTATAAAATTACCCACTTGTCCAAACCCCTTGCATGACAAAGAGGTGTCAACTACTCTAATAGATATTTGATGTTAAAAATTATTGAGAAGAATCTTAAGTCAAGGATTTAAAAGCTGTGCTTAAATACTACAATGAGATATGACCAGCAAAATAGAAGCTACTTCTTTTTAACAAATGAAATTCCAACAATCAACACTGAAAAACTCCAAAAGAATCAGAATTTAGGCTACAGATGATTAAAATATGCCTGAGAGAGAAAACATGGTTCAAGTGGGCACTTTAATATTTTATTTCAATATTTCAATTAATCTTTGTTTTCATGTGACTGAAAAATTACATAACTATATATAAATATATACACATAAATATATATAACATACGCATACAAAAAAATGAAACCTTGACTGGTTCAAACCAACATTCTTTCCAGTATCTATCATCATGTAGAGTTTCAAAATTTGAGGATTTCATTCCAAATGCAAATGATAAAGACTTCCTACTCTTGAAAATCTTACAAAATATATTTATTTTCCCACACAGTTCTGTTTATGATACAACCACATTACATGACCACAGTTTTTTT
>NW_008606073.1:52159-58911 GCF_000691845.1 Merops nubicus | reverse complement strand
TGGTTCCAGGGATGGGACATCCACCACTTCTCTAAAGACTGGATTGTCCTGGAACACCAGAGATGACATCACACATCAAAGAAAACCCTTTTCCTACTGCATCAATACTTCTGGCACTAACTCTGCCTCTTTCTACCTCAGCTGAGCTACCAGAGAGTCCTCACTGCAACACCCCCTTTGCTACGACGTGCAGAGGAGCAAAGAGCTACCAACACAACTGGTCTTGCTGGGTCACGACCACGTCTCTCTGCCAAGGCAAAGAATTAAGAATCATTTCCTCTACGCTCTTGCAGGAATTTATCTCCTGCCTTACCTCTTGATCTTTCTTTCACCCACCAGAAGGTCAGCTAATTCAATTCCAGGAGACAGACTGCTCTTCTCCACGCTCCAGGACTCCACACGCTGGTGAGATTTGCAGGTTCTGGCTGCCAAGCTGCTCTCCCAGAAGAGGGGATGACAGGGGTACCTCCCTCCACTCCAACCAGTGCTGCCCGTGGGGCATGCTCATGGCAACGGTGGCTCTTGACCTTGAACCTGGTTCCAGCTGGGACAGGGCTGATTTTCTTCTTAGTAACCAAAATAGTTCAGGATGTGAAGAATGCTCCTCATATCCTGATGTTTTCTAGTTGTTCCTAAGGAATCAAGGATTCTGGAGAGACCTTATTGTGGTCTTCCAGTATCTGAAAGGGGCCTACAAGAAAGCTATGGAGGGACCTTTTATAAGGGCTTGTAATGATAGGAAGAGGGGTAATGGGTTCAAACTGGAAGAGGAGAGATTTGGATTAGAAATTAGGAAGAAGTTCTTCATCCTGAGGGTGGTGAGACCCTGGCACAGGTTGCCCGGGGAAGCTGTGGATGCTCCATCACTGGAGGTGCTCAAGACAAGGTTGGATGAGGCTTTGAGCAACCTGCTCTGGTGGGAGGTGTCCCTGTCCATGGCGGGGGGTTGGAACTAGATGGTCTTGAAGGTCTCTTCCAACCCAAACCATACTAGGATTCTATGATTGCCTGGAGTATCAGCACTGAGCAGACATCCCTCTGGTACAGGAGTGCCTGGCAGGACTTCAGAGGAGTTGTTCCTTTGTTTTGGTTTTAAACTGGGACCTGGCTGCAAGCAGAGTCAGAGACACACTGACTTGTGTTCTTGCTTCTACTTGAACTGGCAATTAAAGCTCAGCCCAGTAGCTACTTGCCCTGGACAAAGATAGGGGGTATTCCACACTTTCTGTCTTAAGTTACTGGCCTCTACAATTGATGCTTCTCAATTTCCCAGCCTCTTACTCCAGCATGCTTGGACAATGACACCATCGTGATCTCTTGAGTAGTTCACAACAGACCAGGCTGATTCATCCTTTGCACACAACAAATATGGCACCTTTCAGGATCAGAGAGTCACAGAATCCTTTTGTTTGGACTAGTTGATCGAGATGATTGAGATCATCATGTCCAACCATCACCCAGCCCTGCCAGGTCCCCACTGCCCCGTGTCCCTCACACCACATCTCCACGGCTTGGAAACCCCTCCAGGGATGGGGACTCCACCACTGCCCTGGCATTGCACTGATTTGGGGGGGGGATGTGAAGACAACTCTAGAGGGAAACCTTCCCACACTACATCTTCCTCCCTGAACTGCTCTTTGAGCAGTTTGCAACCTTCAAGCTGCAGGCAGTGAGTTGAATCAATCTTCTAAAATAAGCAAAGATCTCCAAGTGACGACTTTAATTGAAGCAACACTTTGTTGTTCCTGGCATCACAAAGCAGCTGATGTTGCCAGACCTGTTTCAACAGTATTATAGTCTAGCAGTAAACATGACTGGCTTATTTGGCTTCTCTGAGCACACAGTAATCTGTTGACTTCCCCCTCCCACCCCCAAAATAGTAGAGACACACGGAAATCCAACACGTCCAAAATCAGCTCTTCAAAAGACATCCTGAATTCTTCACCACGACTCCCTTTCACATACTCTGACAAAACAGAAACCTATTTTTAACCAAGGAACCTCTGGTAGCACCAAGGAGACGGATTCAGCCCTAAAGAACCTGCACAGCTATATTTGTATGGGACACCACAGGAATTAGCCACCAGTCCCAGCACAACGTGGCAAAGGTCGAGTCCTTCCTGGCAAACCTGAAGTTTCATTAAGCTGAGACTATGATGAATGCCAGGCGTGGGCAGGATGGAATCAAGATCCACAGCAGGAGCTCTAGGAGGCACCAGACCTTGGCCAGGACCAAGAAAGTTCAGAGCAGGCCAACTCTGGACCTTCTTTCCCATAGAGCATCTAGTTTCCCCCATCCCTTTGGAAAAACCAAAGCTTCAGAACAACCAAAGCTTCAGAACTGGTGGAAGAGCCAAGAACAGCAGAGAGAAGCAAGATCTGCTGAGATTGCCTTTGAGAAGGTTGTATGGGAGCTGCTGGGTGCCTGAACCTCCAGCTGTGGGAGAAAAGACAGACCAGAAGGGTTGGCTAGAAGATCTTTAGAAACATTTAGGTTGGAAAAGACCCTTAAGGTGGTCATAGAATCATTAAGGTTGGAAAAAACCTTGGATCATCAAGTCCAACCATCAACCCAACACCACCATGACCACTAAACTACATCTACACATTTTCTGAACCCCTCCAGGAATGGTGACTCCAACACCTCCCTGGGCACCCTCTCCCAGTGCTGCTCATGCAGAGCTGGAGGACTATTCCCAGAGCTCCTCCTTCCCTTGCCCACGTGGTGGACAGGACTCTTGACCCCCATGGCTTGCAGATGGAGAAAAGGTCAACCTTGCCTCAGAGCACTGCCACAACCTGACATCAAACACACAAAACAACCCCCTGCCTCCTCCAAAAACCACGTCCAAGGTTTAACTTCTCCTCGGTCTGGACAAAAGCAATAAAAATAGAATTCACGTGGGCATCCTGAAGGAGGACGAAGTTCTGTAGGTGCTCCAGAAGCCCCTCAACAGCAGCAGCAGGGACCACCTTGCCCTGAAAAGAGGCTGTCCTTGTTTGGCTCAGCAATGAGAGTTTCTCTAAACGTTCTACAGGCTTCAGAAAGGGTTTTGGGTTAGTTTGCTGACTAGAAAACTAAAAAGAAATGAGACAGTTTAATATGAAAGAGGAATTTTAAGATACAGAAGCTTGAACAGAACCTTACATGAATGGAAATGAAAAAAAAAAAAAAATGCTGCTTTATAGTGTTAAGCAAAAATAAACAGCTTTTTAAATAATAATTTGCATTTCTGGGGAGATAGCACAAATCTGTGACAGCGAGCAGGGACAATGCAGAAAACAAACCTCCTTTCAGCAAGAAAAAAATGGATTTGTGAATTAAAATTGTGTTTCCTCTACTTCGATGCCTCCCCCTTTGTTTGGAAACACTGGGTGTGGGAGTCGCTGCTGAGTGACTGGAATTGGGGCCATTATCTAAAGCTACAAACCTTTTACATCACATTTTGTGTATTCCAGGTGCTCTCAAAACTTCTCTCATTCCCTTTGGCTTCAGTAGGAAAAGAGCAACACAGCTAAAAAACCAACCACACGACCAACCAACAGCAGAAGAACCAAGGTAACGACTCATTTTTCGGTCTGTACTCTGGGATTTTAAGAGTTTTGCAGGCTCAGAGCTATTAAATTAAAGAATTTGCAGCCCCAGCCTTGAGCATTTTGGGGGGGAAGGTGGAAGACCCTGAGCTGCAACACTGCCCAGCACCTATGGCTACAACCCAACCTCCCCAGGTCTCCAGGGGCTAAGCAGGAGTCTCCAAGAGCATTCTTGCAGCTCGTGGCCTCTGTTGCCTCAGCCCTAAAAACTAAAGGGGGAGGGGGGGAAATATTGAAAATAGTTATTTCTGGAAATTCTTTGGATTCCATTAATTCTGGAATTCTTTGAAGCAGTTGTCTGAAGACAATAATAAACCTTCCGTTTCCATGTGCAAGAGGTTGACAGGTTCTTGTGTCTAAGCCAAACCCTTGGACACCCTGGAGGAGTGGAGGTCTCCTGATGCTCCATGAGGAGAGGGATCAGGCTTTCAGGAGAGAACCACTGTAGGTTCTCAGGGAGCAGTGGCATCACACACCCCCACCCGTACCCAGTGGTCACCAAGAAGAAGTTCCAGCCACAGAATCATAGAAGCATTTTGGTTGGAAAAGACCTTCAAGATCATCAAGTCCAAGAGTTCCCCCAGCCCTGCCAGGTCCCCTCTGCCCTGTGTCCCTCACACCACATCTCCACGGCTTGGAAACCCCTCCAGGGGTGGGGACTCCACCACTGCCCTGGGCAGCCTGTCACAGCCCTGGGCAACCCTCAAGGGCAAGAAATTGTTCCTAATGTTCAATCCCCACCAGCTCTGAAAAAGCGACTGGGAGGAAATATCACCAAACAGAATTTTCTATTCCTGAGCCTTTCCAAACTGCTTCTGGTTGAGAACTTGTCACCAGACAGGAACTGCCCATCTCTGATTTGTGTTGTGGGTCCTTCACAAGCAGCAAGAGGACAGTGATAGTGATGGCTTTGGACAAACTCTTTTCACATGTACAGAAGTAGGACAACCCCGAGGAAGAGGATCCAGAGCAGCTGAGGAACTGCCACCCTTAGAGGTTGAAGCCTTGGTAGATACAATGCCATGGCTGGCTTGACCTCAAGGTGGTGACAGTCCCACCATAAAGACCTAACATCTAAGCAGTCTTTGAGGCTCCTCCACCACATGCGTTTCAAACTGGTCCAACCATTGCAATGTTAATTGAAGCTCACGTTGACAGACCAGAAGAAAGAGGAACCAGCTCTCCATAGATCTCATCACCTTTGGAAGGCAGATGAACAGCTCAGGATTGATGTGCCATTTAATATGCACCTTGCCCTCAGCCTTGAGCTGCATTTCCTTCACCTCCAGCTAAATGTGATTTATCTGCATGGGCATCAATGAACAATCAAGAAATCAATAAAAATTAACGATGACAATTATTCAACTCCCACCTTGGAACTCAGACAACATTAAGTTGTGTATTTTTTTTATACAGTTTACCAGTCCCTTCTCTTAGCAGCAGATGACATCTCCAATTTAATTAACAGAGAGCAATTAGCCATTAAGTTGGACTACAGAGAAGCTCCTTTTGTGCAGTGTTGTGTAAGGCTGAGAGAGCTTTGGAGTGGGAACTGCATCTCCTTTCTCCTGGCCCAAATTAACCACCCGTGCTCAGCTCTTCAGAGGTGCCACATCTGATCCCTATTAGAGGCAACCAGGAGGTGGGACTGGCAGCTCAGACCCCGCGGCCATCAAAGGTCTGTTTGGGTATTTGGAGATGAATGCAAGCAAAGATCTACTGAGCAGAAGAGCTGAGCTCTGCTCTAGTCACCACGTGCTTGGTGTGGTGGTGGAGCACAGCAGAGGGGCTCAGGCTTCCAAATAAAACAGGGAGATGATGGAATAGATGAATATATTCCTTGTAGTTTCTCTACTGAGGCCACTCACTCCTAGAAGGACCTTGAGGGGCTGAAGAGGGTCCAGGGAAGAGCAACAAAGCTGCTGGGGAAGGGTCTAGAGCCAAAGTGTGGGGAGGAGCAGCTGAGGGAGCTGGAGGTGCTGAGCCTGGAGCAAAGGAGGCTCAGGGGAGACCTTCTGGCTCTGCACAGCTCCTGACAGGGGGCTGGAGCCAGGTGGGGGTTGGGCTCTGCTCCCAGGGGACAAGCAACAGGACAAGAAGGAACGTCCTCAAGTTGCCCCAGGGGAGGTTGAGGTTGTCCCTGAAGAACAATTTCTTCCCCTGGAGGATCCTTCAAAGAACTCAGCCCAAAATCAATTTAGATTCCTTGCCAAAGGCTTTTAGAAAAATAAAAACCAACAACTTATACTAATGACTAGAAAGAAGTTAGAAGAATAACTCTTTTTGTGATTGAATAAACCCCCACGAGACAAAGGCAAACACTCCCCCCACTGTAAACTCCTGACATTTGTTTGGCTTTGTCCTTCCCCACGATGGAAGAACAAAGCCAAAAGCTTTCAAAGCTCCTCTGACAGCCGAGCTCTGCTAAGCAGCACAAGGCAGAGCCACGTTGTTTGTGGGCAGAGGGAAGCAAACATCAGGAAGCTGTGGAATTCAGCTGCAGATCCTGCTCCCTAATATCATTCCCATTTGGATGAAAAAAGACTTTTTTAGTGTCTATCATAGAACGTCTGGGCTGGAAGGGACCTCCAAGGGTCATCTAGTCCAACCCCCCACCATAAGCAGGGACATCTCCAACTAGATCAAGCTGCTCAGAGCCTCATCCAGCCTGATCTTGAATATTGCCAGGGATGGGGCCTCCACCACCTCTCTGGACAACCTATTCCAGTGGTCTCATGAGGTTGTCTACTCATAGGAAGGCACGTCTGGTAACTGCAGCCCAAGCAGAGTGAGAAGCTATAAAGGGTGAGGCAGAATAATCTCTCCACACCTCCCAGGTCAGGGATTCTTGGCAAAAGAAAAAAGACCTGCTGTGGATGTCCACCCAGAGAACGTGTGGTCCTCTTCAGCCTGTTTTCCAATCTCTGCAGTTGCTCTGACAACAACTTTATGGAACCACAGCATGGTGGGGTTGGAAGGGACCTCTGGAGATCATCTCATGAATGGCAGAGGGTGGGGAAAACAAAACCAAAACAACAGCTTTCTGAAGTTTCCTTTTTCATCAGAAGAAACATTCTGAATTGACTTTTAAGTCCTAATCATGCTGATTAACCTCACACTTTGACAGAATACTGACTTTTCCCCCCCCCCCCCCCACC
>NW_008606073.1:50378-52107 GCF_000691845.1 Merops nubicus | reverse complement strand
CCCCCCCCCCCCCTTCCCTTCAGGAATTCAATAAAAAAGTTTTTCATTTGTTAATTGGGACTTAAAACATTTGTAACAGATGAGTAATGAGTAATTAGTGTTTGTCCAACTAGAGTTCTGCGTAGCCATTGAGGCAGAGATGCACTAAGAGGACAAGTCCCCTCTGAAACAGCCCCAGGAGGACTAAGATCCAGAGGACCTTGGCAGAGCTCAGTCCTGGTCACTGGGGTCTTTTTCATCAAAATACACAAGTCCCTTTATATTTTCATATCAACACAGACATTACCACAATAAAATCATACACAGAGCCCACCACCAATTGCTGTTTCCATGTTGAACAGGTTCTGGTGAGAGCCAAGATATTTCCAATCATTTTCTCTCCTTACATCTCTCACCAAGTCCATCTTCACGTGAACAAGACCTTAGCTGGACCATAGAATCATAGAATATTTGGGTTGGAGGAGACCTCCAAAGCTCACCTAGTCCAACCCCCCCACCATAAGCAGGGACACCTCCAACTAGATCAAGCTGCTCAGAGCCTCATCCAGCCTGACCTTGAATATCCCCAGGGATGGGGTGGGGACCAGTTTAACAGCTTTTTTTGCCTGTTACCCCAGGCAGAGCAACAAACTTCTGGCTGATGAACCACCTTTTGCTGAACCAACTTTAGTGGAGGAACCTCACAAGAAACACAAAGCCACAGCAGATGACTACTTCAGGGCTGAGCTTTGGGGACCTCGCCCTGAGCTGGAGTAACTCAGCAACACCCAAGGAACTTCTTGAGCAGCACTTTGATATTCAGCAGGTGACAACCTTGCCCCTGTACCATGATGTCAGAAAACAAAATGCTTGAGAAATGGCAGAGGAAGGTGGAAAAAGATGTAAAGCAGATTTCTTCACAACTTTTAGATGAGTAGCTATTTAAATTCATTAATTAGTGCAGCAGAAGCTGTCCTTAATACGTCTCCCAGCACAGCAAACTCTGTCAGATTACACAGACTCCTGGAATCAGAAATTAATTGGAAGAGCTAAAGATAGCCCTCAAGAATGAAAATACCCACAGATGCTCTTAAAATGTTTGTGAAAAATACAAGGATTTCATAAATTCTGCTGAAAACCTCAAAAAACGAAGGATATGACAACCTAAAATCCTCCTCGTGAGCCAGGTCCTCTGAAGTCACAGAAGTGTTTGAGGGTTTTAAATTAGAGCTGATTTCATAAATGACTTTTGAATATTAAGATCCATCAAGGTTTAATATCTCAGCACACGCACACGAGCACCCAGAGCTACACAGAGGAGGAGCTCAGCGCAGGAGACGGTTTCAGCTATTGCTCCAGGAACATCAAAGACTTTGATCAAACCAGATTAAAGTCCAGTAGAAAATAACACCTCAAAGGGCAGCATGAAATCCCCACCCTGGGAGCTGCCAACGTGTTGGCACAGTGGGGGGAGACCCCAGGACCCCTAAGGTGCAGCACAAAGCTGAAATGGTTGGGGCAAGGTGGTCACTTGCAAGTGGACCCCATGGGCTGTAGGTCGGAGTTACCCTGGGCTGGGTTTCTACTGGCTTGGAGGAAGCCACAGAGGAGAAACAGCACCATGAGATGGGTTCTCTGGGGTTTGTTTCCCTCTAAAGCAATGCCAAGCATCTCTCTTCTCTGCACCTCCAATCCTGGAGTCAGTTTTGGGCCCTTCACTCCAAGAAGGACCTTGAGGGGCTGGAGTGTG
>NW_008606073.1:14944-50146 GCF_000691845.1 Merops nubicus | reverse complement strand
TGAGGAACAATTTCTTCCCCAAAACAGTTGTCAAACCCCGTCCCAGGCTGCCCAGGGCAGTGGTGGAGTCCCCACCCCTGGAGGGGTTTCCAAGCCGTGGAGATGTGGTGTGAAGGACACGGGGCAGTGGGGACCTGGCAGTGCTGGGGGATGGTTGGACTTGATGATCTTCAAGATCTCTTACAATCCAAACTCCTCCATGATTCTGTGAGGGTGTAAGGGCTGGGTAGCTTGGTCCTTCATGAAAAGGAAGACTTCCATTCTTCAGCTCTGCTTTGTGAGCCAAAACTTCCTTGCTGTGGGAGTCTGGGCACCTCTCCTCAACACCCAAGAAATCCTAAGAAAACAAGATATTTTCCTCCATTCTTCTGCTAAAACTTGGCAAATCCAGACCTCCGTGTTGGCCGTTCCAAATCTTAAACATTCAGCAGATGGTTCTTCATGAGCTAAACCCAAAATGGAAACAGAGCAGCAGGAAAGGGAAAAGTAACAGGTTGTCCTGTCTGCAGGACTGAAGTGGCTGTTGGGCCACCCTGATGGGCTTCACACCACCATTGGCCACCACACCCTGAGGGGTGCTCAACGGTGCTCATCTGGGTTGTGGGAAGAAGATCAAGATGAACAAATTCTGCTCTTTTCCAACACAAAACCAACCCAGAAGCTGCTGATGTAAGTAGAGAAGGTGAAAGCGTTCTTCTGATGGGAAGGCAAAGACCACCAACAACCAAAAAAATCAGCTTTTTTTGGTTTGATTTAAAGGAAATTTGCACTGAAAATCTTCACTTGTGTTAATATTTAATTCACCAAAAATGTCCACCAATATTAACAGCAAAAATCAAGCCACCCATGTTTTCTCTTCAGGATAAATTCTCACTTTCCCCTCAGAAGTGTCTTTTCCATGGATGTCAGCAAGGTCTCAGAGCAATAGATGTGGATATTCAGATTTCTCCACCTCCTGCCACCAGCTCCTGGGGCCTTGGCAGCTTGATTTTGATAATAAATCCCACAGGAACCTCACACTTCTTGCTGGGATTCAGCTGAGACTTGACAGAGCAGATCCTGCTCCTGGCTTTTGCTACAAGGATGTTCCAGGGGCACAGGATCCTGGAATGGTTTGAGTTGGAAGTGACCTTAAAGATCATCTAGTTCCAACCCCTTTCCATGGGCAGGGACACCTCCCACTAGAGCAGGACCTGTGTAGGACATGCCACCTGAGGGATGCTCAAAGATTCTGGCACCTCACACCCAAGCCCTCCTCTCTCCACCTGCTTCTTCCTCCCCAGATCCCCGTGGGCATTTTGGAGGATGCCAGAAACTCCCTTTCTTTGGCAATACCAGGTTTGGGTTGGGAGATACCTTAAAGATCATCAAGTCCAACTGCTCCCCCAGCCCTGCCAGGTCCCCACTGCCCCGTGTCCCTCACACCACATCTCCACAGCTTGGAAACCCCTCCAGGGGTGGGGACTCCACCACTGCCCTGGGCAGCCTGGCACAGCCCTGGACAGCCCTTTCCATGAAGAAATCATTCCTCAGGTCCAACCTCAACATCCCCTGGGGCAACTTGAGGCTGTTTCCTCTTGTCCTATTGCTTCTTCCTTGGGAGCAGAGCCCGACCCTCACCTGGCTCCAGCTTCCTGTCAGGAGCTGTGCGGAGCCAGAAGGTCTCCCCTGAGCCTCCTTTGACCAGGCTCATAAATATTAGGTGTTTATAGAGAACACCCTTGAGATCCTCAGACCCAGCGTTTCTCTTTGGAATTATCAACAGCAGAAATCCATACTTGCTTTTCTTGTTGAAATAACCAAGCATGTCCCGAGCCCATCCTCTTCCCTACAGCTCTTCAGCAACGTGTCTCCTCCTCTCATTCCTTCCCCTGCTCTCCAGATGACCCCCTTTTCCAAAACCTCTGCTCCTCACCTCATGCAATTCATCCAGCCAGGCACTATGGTGCTTCTCAGCATCATACCAGCCACCAGAATTGCTACTGAACATCAGGTGTGGAAAGTTTCTCTTCCAAAAACCTTAACACAGGAGCTATTTATGAGTTCTGCATCTCTAGAACCTGCTTGTGCCCCATTTCCCCACCAGCTCAGACCCCTAAATCTTCACAGTCACTATGGAAATCTGAACTTTTCCTCCTGAAAAAAACTGAGCTCCAAAAATCCGAGTGGTAAAAATGCCAGCAAATACATATTTTATAAGATGACTCATTAAGATATTCATCTTTATATAGGCAAGATGAGCCCAACAGGATTTCTGCCCGGAGTCCTTGGTACAGGCTGAAGCCAAATGGCACAAAATCCCTTTGAGCTGCATAACTTTACACTGTTACTGCCTCTGAGAAGGAGTTCAGCAAACTTTCAAGAGAGCAACTTTCTGCATCCACGGGACAGGTGCCATCTGCCTGCCACCCACCACCTCCACCAGCTTTGACTACAGTCAAAGTCAGTGGCAGAACTTCCCTCTCCATGTCATGTCCATGTCATGTCTCAGAGCTCAGCAAGTCTAAGAATTCACAGAACCAAAACAGACCAGGTTGGAAAGGACCTCAAGGATCATCTGCTCCAACCTTTCTTGGCAAAAGTAGTCTAGACAAGATGGCCCAGCACCCTGTCCAGCTAAATCTTAGAATTATAGGATCATTTTGGTTGGAAAAGACCTTTAAGATCATTGAGTCCAACTGTTCCCCCAGCCCTGCCAGGTCCCCACTGCCCCGTGTCCCTCACACCACATCTCCACAGCTTGGAAACCCCTCCAGGGGTGGGGACTCCACCACTGCCCTGGGCAGCCTGGCACAGCCCTGGGCAACCCTCAGTGGCAAGAGCAGGATTGTATAAGGAGTAATTCTATACATGGCTCCTCAGGGGACCCCCAAAATGCTGAGGAGACCATGTGGGCCAGCAGCTGGACCCCCCATCCCATGGCACGAGCATCCCCCCCCTCCAGCTCTGCCCTGTGCTACAGAGACTTGGACTCAGTGGCTCACACATCAACTCAGCACCAGTCCTGGAGTGCACACCCATCTTCAAGTGATTATGGTCCCGAAAATATTGACTAAACTGGGATAAACCAGAGGCCCCAGTGTCACTGGCTTGCTCCATATCTCTTTGAACATGCACAAAAGCAGACAGAAAACACAATTTAATATCAGAATGATGTTAAAATAATCCAGACACTCACATCAATAAATATTTAAATTGCATGGGAAGTAAATAAAGGTCTTGAACCTGCTCCACACTCCTCTGACATGGCCTGGGGACCTCAATGCCACAATTCTCATGGCATGAAGTTGCCAGGGAGAGGATTATTAGTCACTGGGAATGTCACAGCTCATGAAGAACATAAACCCAACAATCTGTGTGCTCCTTATTTAAACATCCCCACCACCAGCACCAAGGGACATGCTGAGCAGGACTGAGCCTTGAGCAGACTCAGCACAGCGGGTCAGAAGTTCTCATGAACTTGCTCATGGAGGCGTGGAAAAGCAAGTTTGGATTGAGTGGCTGAAGATGGGACTGGAGCTGGGAGTGATGCTGTGCTAAGTGGTGCTCACAGCAGCTCTCTGCAGGTAGGGGAGGGGAACGTGGGTGAGAGCTGCCAACGTGAGCAACTGGCATCATCTGCTCCACATGCTCCACACCCTGCACGCCCAAGGAGAGCTGAAGCACCCAAAATCATCTGCAAATAATGCCATATAAACCAGCTTCTGATGACCAAAAGCTGTTGGTGCACAACGAGCAATCAGAAAACAGAAGAGGGAGCAGAGCAGCTCTCATGAACTTCAGCAGGCTCTGGAGTGAGTTGGTTATTGCAGAGTTAACTGGAAGAGTTCTTCACCAAGCCCTGCTGAGGATTTTAGACAACACACTGACAACAGTTCCCTTGGGGATCCTTAGAAGTGTGAGAGTGACACCAGGACCTCCCAGAGCCTCCACCAGCTTCACCAGCACCACAGAGCAGATTGCTGCTCACTGCCACAGGGTGCCTCGGTGTTTGGGTTGGAAGGGACCTCCAAAGGTCATCTAGTCCAACCCCTCTGCCATAAGCAGGGACATCTCCAACTAGATCAAGCTGCTCAGAGCTTCATCCAGCCTGATCTTGAATGTCCCCAGGGATGGGGCCTCCTCCTCCTCTCTGGGCAACCTGTGCCAATGGTCTGTCACCCTCATACTGAAGAACTTTTTCCTAACATCTAACCTAAATCTGCCCTTTTCTAGCTCAAAGCCATCACCCCTCATCCTGTCCCTCCAAACCCTTGTGAACAGTCCCTCCCCTGCTTTCCTGTAGCCCCTCGCAGGTACTGGTGGGTTGTTATAAGGTCTCCCCAGAGCCTCCTCTTCTCCAGGCTGAACAACCCCAACCCTCTCCCAGCTAAGTCCATCCTGAAAGCATGCTGGGTTCTAACAGGAGAGGCAGGAGACTCACAGTAGGAATCAATGGGGGTGCAGAGAAGGAAACTGAGGCAGCCAGAAAGCTGTGAGAAGACAGAAGCATCCTTCAGAAGGGAGAGGAGAAGAGGAAAGGGCCTCCAGCTGCACCAGGGGAGGTTTAGGTTGGATATCAGCCCAACCACCTTCACGTTGGTTACTCTATGAAACCAATTCCATCAACTAGCTTCCTACAATAACAAGTCTCAGGCTTTGGAAGCCCAGAACCAGGGTAATCCTGTATTTCTCCCCAAGTGATACATTTCTGACCACCAAAAAAAACCCCTTTGACCTTCAAATCCCCTTTCCAGGCTGCTCCCTCCTCCCCAGCACCTACCCCAAGACCTGCCAGGCACTGCCAAGCCTTCCTGAAGGACTCATCCTCCTGCCTGGCTCCAGCTCCAGCAGCTTGGCTCAGGCTGCTTTGGAGTCTCTCCCAGCGTGCCTCCAGGTTACCTTAAATCTGATTTTCTGTCGCTGCTCTAATGGTCTTATTATCCATTGTGGCAAGTTGAGATGGATTTTGTTACCCTTCCAAAGGTAATTCTTATTCAACAGCAAAATTTACATCTCTTTAAAGAAGTAAAGGAATAAAAGGGAAAAGAATCCAAGATGGGTGATTACATTCAGTTGGCAGGAGGGAAGCTGTTTGGACTTCTCTAAACTGCCATCCCTGATTTCTTTCCCCCTATTCATCCATAAAAGTTTAATTTTCAAAGTGCAGCTTTCACTCCAACACCAGATCCGTGCCCTGCTCCACGATCACCTCCCAGGATTTAATCCCACTTCTGAACCTCATCCAAACTCTGTCTACACCCATCTAGAAGCCTCGCAGATAATGCCTCCAGTGATCCTTCATCCAAAAAGATGAGACTGTTCCCAATATGTTCCTGAAGCATAAATACAAATTAATCAGAGCTGTTTGTTCACAGGCTTAAGCACATCGTGCACAATTAATTTCTCTTTCAGGCTTCCTCAGCCAGACTCAGCATAAATCAGGAGGAACTCCACCTACTTGTAGTCTACTCTTTGCCTAGGGTGACACCATTCTGTACTTACACTTTGGCAGAAGATATTATACCAATGTTTTACTATATTTTTTCTTCTAGAGGTGCATAATCAAGATATGAGATAGCAGGATTGATTTTTAATGATGAATATTGATGATTTTATGTCTTATGATGTAGCACCAAATTAATAGACAAAATATCCCATTGAGGGCATCCTATTAAAGACAAAGGTGCCCCCCTGACATGGGGAGGTCAAGCACTGGTGGTTTCCAGATGAGAGCCAGCAAGCTTCCCTCTGAGCCTCTCTCTGCTTTCCCACCACATCCATCACCTCCTTTTCTATAGAAAAACGGTGACAGGCCCTGGTCACATCAGTGGCTGATGAGAAAATGGGTTATCCCATGGCCCTCAAAATCCCTGGATCAGGAATCTTGCCAAGGACCCCAGCAAGGGCTGCTCCACACTGCAGCAGGAGACCTCACCATGCACTGGTGACACCAAGGTCTACCAGGGGTTCTTGGCTACTTGCTACATTGGTGGCCCATCACCACACGAGGAAAACGTTGTGGAGGAAAATTTATGTTAACCTCCTGGAATTAGATTTATCTGCAGCATCTGGAGGATGAGTTACAGAGTTATAGTTATTATAGTTATTATAGTTATTACTTCCCTGAATTACCTCCAGGGGCCTCTCAGTCCAAAAAGAACCTTGAGGGGCTGGAGAGTGGCCAGAGAAGGGCAACGAAGCTGCTGGGGAAGGGTCTAGAGCCCAAGTGTGGGGAGGAGCAGCTGAGGGAGCTGGGGGTGCTGAGCCTGGAGCAAAGGAGGCTCAGGGGAGACCTTCTGGCTCTGCACAGCTCCTGACAGGAGCCTGGAGCCAGGCCAAGAGGAAACAGCCTCAAGTTGCCCCAGGGGAGGCTGAGGTTGGCCCTGAGGAACAATTTCTTCCCCTTGAGGGTTGCCCAGGGCTGTGCCAGGCTGCCCAGGGCAGTGGTGGAGTCCCCACCCCTGGAGGGGTTTCCAAGCCGTGGACATGGGGTGTGAGGGACACAGGGCAGTGGGGACCTGGCAGTGCTGGGGCAATGGTTGGACTTGATGATTTTAAAGGCCTCTTCCAGCCAAAATGCTTCTCTGATTCTAACCAGATCTACAGAGAACCCAGAGCAGGGGTTTGCATAAACGAGCTGCTAATTTGTCAGAAAAACAATCCACTGAGTAAAGTCCATAAATGAAGAGCATCACTGAGCTCGATGGTGACTCCAGCACAGACCCCGAGCAAGGCTGCAGAGCTCACGGGCTGAAGGACAAGACACCACATCTCACCTCAGACAGAAAGAAAGGGGTAGTAGCTTAAAAATGTAAATATATACATTGCAGCTGAGAAGTCACACAGGGAGAACAGCAGCCAACAAATTTGGGCAACCTCTCAGTCACTGGAAGTGCTCCTCCAGCCATGGCCCCAGCAGACAGGGCCACAGATGAGAGCAGGTCCCTGGGCAGGAGGAGGGGACAGCTTATCTTGTGTTTGCTGCAGCACTTGGAGCAGCAGCTCTTGCTTTTCATAGCTCAGAGGCATTCCAGCCTTAAAAAAAAAAAAAAACTTTTCAAAATCTTATCTGCCTGCTTCCAAGAATGAATCAACAAAACTCCAGCAGTTCTCCAACCAGCGGTTCAAAGCCAGAAGTATCTTTATTTGGGCACAGATAGGAGCTCATGCTCTTTTTCACATAAAATCATGTGTATGTGTTCAGAGAGATGCTCACAGCCAAGAAATATGGCTATTTTGATGGTTAAGCACCACCAGAAAATGGTATTTCCAACCCATGCCTCTTCCAGCAAGTACCACAAACCACTTTAGACCTACTGATGTTCAAGGCAAAGCTCAAAATATCGACGACTCTTCCAGTCTCTCCAGAGGGAATGGTTGGGATTGATGCCTTACATCTCAGGCAGCACTCTTGCCCAAAATTGCTCATTTGCTTAAAAAAAACCAACCCAATAAATAACTTCAGGAAGTCATCCCATGGGGCAAAACATCCACAGACCTTCATGTCCTTATTCAAAGGGCTGTAGTCTCAAAGATCTTCCTAATGTTCAAGTCAAACTCTGAAAAAAAAAAAATGCTGTATTTTACAGGAAAGAAAAAATCAAGGGTTTTAGCAGGATTTCTAAGATTATAGCTTGAGTATGTTGTTCTTAAGAGTTACTCCTGAAGGAGTAACTGAAGAAATTCAGTGGCAGCTCACGGGTACTTTTGGCGGAGATAACATCTCACTGAAATAGGACATTTAGGCTCCAAAATTTGGCATTTCACAGGGAGCAAAGTGGCATAAAATTCAATTTATTTTCTGCTGAGCCACTTTCTTTATCAAAAACTTGATCCTGTGGCAAAAAAAAACCCAACACACCAGGAAAATATTGCTTGTGTTTGCCTAGCTGCTGCTTCTGAGAACTTGCTGCCTCCAAACCAAGTCAGATGTTTTCTTAATTCTCCCACTCAGAGCCATTAACCATTTATTTAGGGGAGACCTTCTGGCTCTGCACAGCTCCTGACAGGAGCCTGGAATCAGGTGGGGGTCGGGCTCTGCTCCCAAGGAACAAGCAACAGGACAGGAGGAGATGCCCTCAAGTTGTCCCAAGGGAGGTTGAGGTTGAGGACAAGGGTGTGCTCCTGAGTTCTAACATCAACCCCGAGGCCTGACAACCTCATCACACATGCCAAGCATTGCATGAGAACCTGGGAGTGCTGCACAGCAAGAAATATTCCTGACTGGCCACTTCATGGGAGGAAGAACCTTCTTCTCCTCATCATCTCTCAGCGAGGAAGGCAAAACTCCTCAGGAGGTGAAAAAACCAACATCCATTTCTAGTGTTTCCCATCCCAGGCATCTGATACAGAATTACACCTAATCCTCCTGGGATTTCAAGCACAGCACAATAGAGGAAGGACCTTGGAGGATAAATCCCTGAGGTGAAATAACGACACTGAGAGAAGTGGGTCAGATTTAATCCAGGGATTAAATCATCAGCATTGGAAAATGATTTTCTCCAAAACATCTTTTCTCATCACCGTTTGTGAGAAACTGGGGGGGGGGGAGGGAACAAACAGCCCAGAGATTTTTGACTATTAACACTCTTAGTAAATTAATAATTCAGAAAACCATCAGCCTGCTATTTCACAACAGAGCTATGGAGTGGACCTTGGAGGTGCATGATGAACACCACACTGAAACCATCAATGGCTGAATCCTGTGCTGATTAAGCATCCAACCTGCCTCAGAAGTTAATTACCAGAGGCTTCGTGTCAATTAATCATCAGTTGCTGGAGTGCATCATCCCTGGAGCATCCCTCACTTTTGGGGAAGGCCACATTGACCTCCTCAGCTCATGAGATGATTGTGGAACACCACCTTGGACACACAGACCTTGATGATCTACGCTCACTCTTCTAAGCAAGGTTTGGCTCTCACCCATAATGTCTATGTCTAGTGCCTCCCAAAAGACTCTCCAAGTATGAGAGAGAAACCCAAGCTACATCAGCAGCCTGAAACATCTCCATTGGCTCCAGCAGCTCCTCTTACCCTGAAAAACACCCAAGAGTTCCTTATTTATCTTCCTGCCTCAGCCACGCTCCACGTCCCATCCTTCTCCACCTCACTCTCTAAACACAAACCCTTCCTCTTTGAGGTTTTTTTTTTGAATGTCTTTTCATTCTCCAAAACAGCACTAAAGCTGCTCAGCCCCATGTGAAGAAGACACACCAACGAGAAGTTTTCCACCCTGGTTTCACTGGAGAACTAAACCAAGGGCAGCACATGACTGCCCCTATTTTTAGCTCTCCAGGTAGTTTCCAGGAAGACTTATGCACCGTGACACCCCAAAATGCCCTCAGGCCACTGCTCTCAGGACTTATTATTTCACTCCAAACACCTCAGATGGGGAGAAGTAGAGATTAAGAGAAGGTCCTGGTTTTTTTTCTCCACTTTGAAGCAGCATCTCAGCAGACGGACAGCAGGGCTGGAGTCATGGAGAAAGCAGAGATGTTACCCTTCAAGTCACCCTCTCAGATTCAGACAAGTAAAATATAGGCCTCCTTAAAGAGCCTAATTTCAAACATAATGAAGCATTGTCTGCTTGGAGCATCTCAGCAATTTGCTGGCAGGAAGATTTCATGCTACCAGAACTCTGGCACCATCTCATGCCACCACATCTGATTCCAACACACAGATCCTGGATCTAATTTAGAAATCCAGCTCTTAGTTCTGAAAAGATCCTTCTCCAGCAGCTCTCTGCAGCAGTGGTTTGGTGGCAGATCTAGGAAGGCTTTGGCTTCCTAGAAAGAAAAGAAAAAAAGGTGTTTGTCTTGCTCCTCTGTCTTCTCCCCATTGACCTTATAGAATCATAGAATAGAATCCTTTAGGTTGGAAGAGACCTCCAAGATCATCAAGTCCAACCATCAAGCCAACACTACTGAGTCCTCTGCTAAAACAGATCAGAATCTGTCAGAGTTGGAAGGGACCACAAGGATCCCCCAGTTCCACCCCCTCTGCCATTCTTGAGACCTTCCAGTATTTAAGGTGGCCTGTCACAAAGATGGGGATAGTCATTTCAGCAGAGCCTGTTGGGACAGGACAAGGGATGATGGTTTGAAACTAAAAGAGGGAGATTCAGACCACGAGGAAGACATTTTTGACCCTGAGGGTGGTGAGAACCTGGCACAGGTTGCCCAGAGAGGTGGTTGATGCCTGGAACCATTCCAGGTGAGGTTGGATGGGGTCTGAGCAACCTGCTCTAGTTGCAGATGTCCCTGTTCAGTACAGATGACCTTTAAATGTCCCTTCCAACCCAACATGTTCTACGATTTATGATTTGACTTCAGAAGCAGGAAGCCCATCTGGCTCTGCTGGGGACAAAATCTCTTGACTAACATTCTAATCAAGGACAAGCATAAATGTTCATGAATTATGAGATGATTTACTGTCATCTCCAAGATACTTATTCTATGTTACCAATGCAAACAAATCAGGATAAAAGCACCACAGCAATTCTTCAGCAAGAAGCAGAGGAAGAACCACTCAAGAACATGGACACTGCAGGGTCCCCAGAGGACAGCTGTGGCTGAGCTGGATCTCAGAAGGTTCTGCCAGCATCCTTCCAAGACCAAGCTGCAATACCACTTCCAGAGAGAGCCCTCCAGGATTCCTGGCTAGTCCATCTTTAGATGTTTAATTAGGTTGGCTCATTTCCTGGCCTCATTTTAGACAGTCCTGACCACGTACCTTCAAATTCAGTCCTGAACACTAAAAAACCCAAACAAATTCCTATTTTCCTGTAAAAACACAACGTTGTGCATTGATAGGAAGGCATGAAGTGAGAAAATCGTGAAAGATTAAAGCAGACATTAGACAACAGCTGTTTGGAGAACCATGATACCACGTGGAGCTCTCCTGCACTTCAGGAATGAATTTTAATTAATTCACTCACGCCACAGCTAATTGCACATTTCACACGTGTCCCTTTAAACATTGGGGCTGTTATTCCATTTTTATGAAGCTCAGACCTGACTTCAGTTCACGTGGACACATTAAGAACCCAGCAGCACTAAAACAGATGCTGGGTCAAGCCAAAAAGTACGGGAGGAAGATGAGGTCATTAAAAGCTTACATAACACTTTCCTTATGGGCCTTATTCTCCAAAACCTGTTAATTTTACTGCACATAAAACAACAAGAACTTATACCTGCTGTGGTACAGTGCTCCTACTTCCAACACTGGTTTTCATAGAACCATTTAAGTTGGAGAACAACTTGAAGACCATCAAGGCCAACCATTAACCCAACTCTGCCAAGTCCACAGCTAACCCATGTCCCTCAGCACCACATCTCCATGGCTTTGAAGCCCCTCCAGGGATAGGGAGCTCCTTGGGGAACAGTTCCTCCCAGTTTCCATGGAAAACTAACACAGGGGTTGACAACCCTTGAGTTTTTAGGGACACACAAGATGAGTAGTCCAGCAGAGATCAAACATTCTATGAGCTAGAAGCCATGTCCCTCAGCACCACATCTCCATGGTTTTTTTGGTTGTTTGGTTTGGTTTTTTTTTTTTTTTTGTTTTTTTTTTTTTTGTTGTTGTTGTTTTGTTTTTTTGTTTTTTTGTTTTTTTTAAATAAGATGAAAAATTCCTGAAGTAAGCCCCCAGAACTGTCAGCACATCTTCAGGGAGAAAAGGTGACATTATTTGGCCTTACAGGAGAGGAACCTGGATAGAGAGAACAAATTTACCTGAGCACTGGACTACAGGATTATCCTGCAGTAAGTCAAAGAATATTGATCCTAAAAAAAACCTGTGAACAAATAATCCTCCAAAGCAATAAAGCCTTTCCCCAGCAGTGCCCGAACAGAACCTGTGAGGGATCTGGAAGGGTTTCTTCCACATCTGGGTCTCAATCTTGGCTTCTCTGGCTGTGAGCTCAGAGCTGCAGAGAACTCAACGAGCCCAGTGGGCTCCAGTCCTTCCTAACACCCACCAGACACTGGCCCTGGTGTCACGGCTGCTTCTCCTTTGGGCATGCACAAGGGCAAGCTAGAGAAGAAACTGGCCACCAGAACCCCTGATGAGACCCCTCGTGTGCCCGGGGGAGGCTGCACAAGCCCTGGGCAGAGATCTGCACTTCTGCTGGGCTCAGAGCTGGGGTGCTGCTGGATGGGACCTGGCACAGGTCATGGGGTGTCATCTGGGGAGACCCCCGCTGCAGTGCTGGAGCTCTGGAGTCCTCAGTACAGCAGAGCCAGGGACCTGCTGGAGCGGGGCCAGAGGAGCCCCAGCAATGCCCCGAGGGGGGAACCCCTCTGCTGGGAGCCCAGCAGGAGAGAGTTGGGCTGGGGCAGCCTGAGAGGAGAAGGCTCCAGCTGGGGAGACCCGCTGGGGGCTGCCAGGGCTTCAAGGGGGCCTAAAAATAAAGCTGGGAACAGAGTTTTTGTCAGGGTCTGTTGGGACAGGACAAGGGGGGGATGGTTTGAAACTAAAAGAGGGAGATTTAGACTAGAGAGAAGGAAGAAATTTTGGATGCTGAGGGTGGTGAGCCCCTGTCCCAGGCTACCCAGAGAGGTGGTCACTGCGCCATCCCTGGAACCATTCCAGGTGAGGTTGGCCGGGGTTCTGAGCACCCTGCTCTAGCTGCAGATGTCCCTGCTCAGGGCAGGGGGATTGGACCAGATGACCTTGAAAGGTCCCTTCAACCCAAACAGTCTTCTGATTCCATGTTAGCTGCTCAGAGGCAATGTGCAGGACATGGGCAATGTGGTGGTAAGGAACCAAGCATGGGAGAAAAAAATAAATGGAAAATATAGGGAGCAAAAAAAGCTCAAGAGAAGAAACTGAAAGCTTGAAAAAATGAACACAGGAGCAGTGATGGATTGAAAGAAGGCAAAGAAATAGAGGTGGAGAGGAGCAAGCAGGTGATGATGCAGCTTTAATGTTAGACATAAAATCTAAATTACTTATGCATGCTGTATTTATTCTGCTCCATGCCACAGGACCCAGGTTGCTCCAGAAGCCACGCACGCCTGTGTGAGCAGAGGAGGAGCTGCAGGTCCTTGCCCTTGGTAGAATGCCAGCCTGGCTCTGGGCTTGGATGTCAACCCCTGCTCCTTGCTGGACAACCACCAACCCTCTGCTCCCCGTGCTCAGCATTAAGGTAATCTTCTCATCTCCAGAGAGCAAAGCATCCAGCCTCTCCCTCCCTGCGTGCCAGGACTGAGGAAGCAGCTTAATCTCCCAGCTAATCCTTCCAGGAGCAGTGCCCAAAGCTGAGGGAGATGCCAAAGTGCTCTGCACGAGGCTGCTCCACTCCTCTGCAAGGCAAAACCTGCAATGCCCTAATCACCTTCCTGTCGAGGTCTCCATCACCTCTCAGCAAGGCTGCTCACCAATGTTCAACCTTCTGCTTCCTACAGGGACTTCTCCTTTAGACATTTCAATTCTTTTCCAAAGAAATTCAAGAAGATCTTGGAGTTTGAGCTATTTTTGTAGGAACTAGAGTGCCCTACACATCTGCCTGGACATGAAATATTTCAAGCTGTGTTTCTCTGTCGTGTTCCTCTCCTTTCCCTTCTCAGCCTGGCTTCATCTACAACACCAGGTCCCTTCCTTCTCACTGAGAAGACAACAGCATCACTTCCAAGTCTCACCCTCTCCAGAACAACCAGCTTTGCCAACCAGGAAAACACAACATTTTGAGCCCATAATCTGCCTCAGACCAGGAACTACCACTGAGCAGAGCTCCCTGCAAACCAAGATGTATTTTGCTGAGGGAAGAGGTGAGGAAACTGCAGAAAGGAGATGGAACCAAGGCAAAATGGAGGACAACATTCCCACCTTCTCCTCCCACATCGGGCACAGACTCCTAGCTGCCTTTCATGGCTTTCTGGTGCACACTGCAGCAGCCTGAGAGGACACCTGCAATGACTTCAAAGACTCACTAAGAGCTACAGAAAGATCATGAAGTGTTGGGGCTTGAGGGCACGCTGCAAATCTAGATCTGATCCTGGTGCTGACCTCCACACCCTGCTGTGGGAACCCCACGGATGGAGCTTGGTCATCCCAGCATCACGAGTGCCTTCTAATGGGGAACACACGAAAGCTGCAGCTTACCTGCTCTTCATTCTGTTCTCTTACAGGGCACACCAAACCCTCAGCCACCCAAAACCCAACAGCTTCACGCTCTCCAAGGGGCTCGAATTCATACAGCATTTTTTTTGAGCATGTTATTTGCTTTCCTGGCACCCAGGAGATGTGTTTTCATCAACTCCTAATTGCTTATTCCCATCTCCTCGTTAATTTGTGCCGCTATCCAAGATTTCTCTTTTTTTTAAAACCCACTCTTTTTGTGTGTTCTTGCAGCTTTGGCAACCCCTTTGGCATGGCTGTGGGCTTTGTTTCCTTCTGCTGATGTCTTCTTTGTGACAGCTATTCCAATAGATCCTCTCTGTGGGACACATTCCAAAATACAATGAGAGCTCTTCCCAGCTTGGGTGGCTCTATGTGTATTAGGATGGAAGAAGGCCAAGAAGGTAGATGGAAATAAAGGGGCCTACATAGCTCCAGTGGTTTCCTTGCCACTCAAGGGTGGATAAACCATCGTATCACAGTATGGTTGAGGTTGGAGGCACCTCTAGAGGTCATCTGATCCAGCACCACTGCTGCAAGCAGGCCAGCTAGAGCAGCTTGCTCCAAGGAATCACCAGGTTTTGACTATACCCAAGGATGAAGACTCCACGGCCCCTCTGGGCAGCTTGACAGGAACATGAAGAGCTTCTGACATTCCAGCTAATAATGGTCCTACCACCCAAAGTCCACATGTTCTCAGCCTACAGGCTCGTGACCAATACACCACAAGGACACAACCACTTGCAAAACCTACCTTCTGAAGCCACTTCAACACCACCCAGCAACCTGGCCATGAACACATCCATGGATGGAGCATCCACAACTTCCCTGGACAACCCCTGCCAACGTTTCACCACCCACAGAGGCATACAGTCCAAAATCCCACAGCTCAGCTGTAGAGGAATTCATGACCTGTCTTCAGCTCCAGAGACTTCATAGCTGCTGCAGTCACCATTCCATGCTCACAAACCACAGCCCTCAGCTTCTTCCAAGGGCTTGGGCAAAGCAGCTACAAGCTCCAACCCATCTTACTTTGAACACTAGACAACGCACAAACCTCTACAAAAGTCACCAAACCTTTGGCCACCTTAAGTGATGTGCACAAATAGCCAATAAATAGAATCCCAGACTGGTTTGGGTGGGAAGAGACCTTTAGAGTCATCCAGTCCAACCCCCTGCACTGGGCAGGGACATCCCCAACTAGAACAGGTTGCTCAGAGCCCCGGCCAACCTCACCTGGGATGGTTCCAGGGATGGGGCAGCGACCACCTCTCTGGGCAGCCTGGGCCAGGGGCTCATCACCCTCAGCAGCCAAAATTTCTTCTCTCTAGTCTAAGAAGGATTTCAAACCATCCCCCCTTGTCCTGTCCAAACAGGCCTTGCTAAACTTTCTGACAGGCCCCTTGAAGTCCTCGAAGGCCACCAGAAGGTCTCCTCAGAGCCTTCTCCTCTCCAGGCTGCCCAAGCCAAACTCTCTCAACCTAGGCCAGGAGAGTGGTTCCAGCAGAGGGGATCCACCCCTCACATCATTGCTGCGGCCTCCTCCAGACCCACATATCTGGCCTGGTGAACTGCCTTTGGTCCTTGGAGCTGGAGAGTTCAGGTGCCAACATGGACACTGAGGCAACACCATGGACACAAATTCAAGTATAAATATCCAAATATAAAGGCAACAGGAATAAAAGAGGTTGGAACGTCACCTGGGCTCCAACTCTTAACACTACACATCTCCAACACATAATACCTTGTAGGAATTATCCCAGGATCCCAGCAGGGTGGGGTTGGAAGGGACCTCTGGAGATCATCTCATCCAACCCCCTTGCTCCAGCAGCTCACCCACAGCAGGGTGCCCAGGACCACGCCCAGCTGTCCAGCTATCCACCTTGAATGTCCAGAGTTGAGGTCTTCCCACCAGTCTTTTCTACTGGGATCATCTGCCATGACTTTGGAAGTGACAACACTGGTCAAGAAGTTGGTCAAGAAGTGACTAGAGCCCCATCCCTGGAAGTTTTTAAGGCCAGGCTGGATAGAGCTCTGAGCAACCTGACCTAGTGGGAGATGTCCCTGCCCGTGGCAGGGGGGTTGGAACTAGATGATCTTTCAGGTCCCTTCCAACCTTGACAATTCCATGATTCTATTCTCGTAATATGGGATGTGGTGGACACCACTGCCAGGTCAGCTCACCAGAGCAAAGGTCTGGATCTCTGAGCTCCCCAGAAGGTCCTCCTGGCTTTGGGCACGCTCAGGATCACTCAGCATTTGGATCCTGAACACGAGGACTTTAAACTGAAGCACACTGACAGCGCTTGATGTCACCTCAATAAATGCACCATCTGGGGCTGGGATGTGCCAGAACTCAGCCAGAAATCCTGGAGGCAGACAGAGGACCTGGATACCTGACAGGTCCTATTTTTAGGAGGCTGGATTTAAAAACTGACCTACTTCAGTTGCTGCTCCCTATTGAATTTTTGCCCTTCAGGACACCAACTATTCTTCTTCTGCATTTTCCTCCAAAAAAAGCATTTTTGCACTTTGAAATAAATATAAACCTAAGAAGCAGACAGGCCACTCCAATTATGGAAGTTCTCCTGCCAGGTTAAGAGCAAGCTATGATTTTTTTTATGAAATTTAGGGCAGAAAAGTCCCAGAAGGATGTCCACCATGGGCTCCCAGCCCTGCCTCTCATTTCACACAGAAGCATTTACATGTTAAATTCAGTCCATTGCTTCTTCTGAAGAACAGTTGGACCAAGTTTGCCATCACTGGCCCAAAGCTTCAGAGTGTCACCAAATTGCTTCAGCTCATCAAAAAAAAACCAAACACACAAAACCAAACCACCTGTGGAAGTACCTTCCTGACTTTTACCCCTCTAGAGCACACTGGATGAAAGCCTACAGAGTTTCCTCCATGGAAGTGGTTTGGCCAAGCCCTCATGTCTTCAAGAAGCAGCAAAGCAGTTTGGTGGGTGATCATGAAGGAAGATATGTCTTAATTAAAGCTGAGAAGATCAATTGCATTGACATTTGGAGAAGTGTTTCACTTGCAGGTATCACTGCAACGTTTCCACCAACAAAGCTTATCTAACAGTCTTATATCTCTTTAAAGCAAATTAAACCACAGGTTGTCCTGTGCAGGACACCTGCAGTTGGTTGTCTTCTGGTGAAAGACAAGAGCCAGGACTACAAAGTCAGTGGGTGTCACCCAGTTGGGCAGGGAGGCAGCTGAAGGACTCTGCCAGTTCTGGGAGAGGAGCATCACACTGACCAGCACAACCTTGACAAGTGGCTGTGAGAACCTCGTGAGGTTCAACCAGGCCAAGGGAAGGTCCTGCACATGGGTCGGGGCAACTCCTGGTACCAACCCAGGCTGGTGTGAAATGAAAAGATGGAGATTTAGACTAGATATGAGGAGGAAATTTTGGATGCTGAGGGTGGTGAGCCCCTGGCCCTTGCTGCCCAGAGAGGTGGTCGCTGCCCCATCCCTGGAACCATTCCAGGTGAGGTACCAGCCAGCACCATGGTGCAGGAGCACACTTGGTGCCTCCAGGAGACACTGGCTCTGCACTCGAAGGCTCCACACAACCCCAGTGCCTTCCAGTTGATCCAAACCTTCCTCAGCTCGTCAATTCCAAGGGAGGGAAAGCCACGGTGATGAAAAATGAGCAGCAAGAGCAACAACAGCGAGGAGGAGGAACAAATAGATTTGTAATGGTCTTCCAGGGACGTTAATTAAAGAATGGAGGTTCTTGCAGGTAAGCAGCAGATCTATTGCAGCCTTCAGAGCATGACAGGAGTTCCTGAGTGAACTGCTCTGTAATTATTCCTTAGGTCCAGGTACTTGAAGTTGTAGCAGAAACAGTAATTAAAAGTAGAAAAGTAGCTGGGATGTGTAATTAGAGAAATTTGAGATGGGGAGAGTGCAGGCACTGGGTGGGCAAACTGTGTGGAGATATCTCCACTGCTCCACCAGCCTCTGGGCTGTGTTGCCCCACCCAGGATGCCCACTGCTTTGCTGAGCTGTTGGTGTTACACCTTGTAGAGCTTCTAACTCAAAGCCCATTTTCTTTCTTCGTCTCTCCAGCAGCCCTAATCCTTGAGTAGAAACACAACCACCATGGAAACTTCCAGTAGAAAGTGCTGGAGCTGGTTTTTAAAAAGTCCTGTGAAGAGGCAGCCTATGGGTGGGCTACAGTAATCCCAAAAGCTCCCAAGAAGCAGCTCCCTGTGTCACTGTCCCTTCTGGTGGGCACTGGATCATCTATCCACCTGAACATGGGGTCAGCATGCTCCAGGCTGGGTTGGAGGTAGCTCAGAGACACCTCAAGCTCCAATACAACCAGTTATTCATAAGGAACATCCAAATGTGAGCTGATCCATCACAGTAAACTTCTTCTAGGCTTGGCAGGGACTTGCTAAAGCACAGTGGAGTCCCAAGGCTTATTTTACAATGTTCTCCCAAGGCTTGTTTGGTCACAGGCTGAATTAATATCTGAGCTTGGGTTAGTCTTCTCTCAGACTTATCCAACAGAAGTGGGATGGACTTAACGGTTAGGCTCAAAGGTCTTCTCCAACCTGAACGATTCTACAATCTCGAGTGAACAAAAATAAAACTATCTATTCATTTTAAGACAATTTCTTATTGCCAAACAAGAACATTATGAGCTGAGGACCACGCAAGACCTGTTCTCCTGCTTACTGTGAAGGACTATCACAAAAAAATCTGCATTTCCATGCCCTGCTGCTCTTCCCCAAGCACCCAGTCAGCAAATGAGAACTCAGGATTCCTCCAGGTTCTCTTTGCACACCCATTCCTGAGCTGGTGTTTCCACTCCATGCTCAGATGTTCACTACACAGAGATGAGCATGAGGGTCTCCACGAAGGGCTACAAAACCCAGCCCCCTCAGCTGCTCAAGATGATTTACCAGCCAGTCCTCACCCTCAACACTTCATGGTTGCTTCTGGGTCCTCCCACACTACTTTTCCCTCAAGGCACTGAACATGACTTTTAGGACATGTTCTCCCTGGTTTTGAATTGGAAAAATCTCCCCTAAGTCTCCACTGAACCCAACTTTAGATCTTCAGGTGCTTGTAGCCTGGTCCAATAGGAGCATCTTTTACAAAAGGACGTGCCTCCGTTGACTATCAAGGCATTGCTCTGCAGCAGGAAGGTGCTGGAGATGCCTCAGAGAAACTGCTCTAAGAATATCTTCTAAAATGAGCAAAACTCCATCGTTTTCTTCACTCTCATATTGTCAAAGGACTGAAACAGATTGGGTGAAGTACTCCTGAAAATTTGACTCCTAGGAGGACTCTCCAAAGAGAAAATTGAAGCCTGAAGAGCTGAAAATGTCCCTCATATAACTCAGATGTTCTAATGGGAGGTATCAGGCAAACTCAACCACCCAGACCGTTCTAAACCCATCAAGCCATCAGACTGGAGATGACTCATAGACCCATAGAACATCCTGGCTGGATGGGACCTCCTCAAGTACATGCTGTAGAACAACACTGTGGCTTCACTGGAGCTGCTCTAGGTCACCCTGCTGAGCAGCCTGGGAGCCAAGACCAGATGTCTAACAGCATCTCATTCACCCAGTGGACGTCCTCATGAAACCTGAGCTGTCGTTTGTCCCAAATACACCTAAAGTAAAGATATAAAGTCATCTCCATGGGCTTTATACCCATCTGCTACACAAGCAGCCATAACCTATTATCTTTTAAAAAGGCAGCCACGGGCTTTTTTCCCCCCAAAAGTGTCCTTGATCTACAGCTAATGCCTTCCTGAAAACCCAAATCTGGGTAATACAGTACTCCACCATCCTGACCATACACCAGGCTCACAGCAGCCCTGCGAAGGCCAGATGATGCACTTCATCCTCTTTATGAAGCTTGCTTAGGTGGCTCCTCAAGCACTTGTACATCATCCCAGCACAAACTATTGGAGTTTCTGCACCTCTGCTGTCTCCAGCTGGCACAGGGGGTCCATTCACAGGGTAGAGATGATGATGATGGTTATTTTTATCTTAAAAATTGATAAGATTTGCTTTCTGGAGGCACATGGAGGAAGAGTCCATCTCAGAAAAGTTCCCAGAAGGAGAGACAGAGTTTATGTCTTCCCATTCCTGGGTATTTAATCCTTTTACAAGCACATAAGGGAGATTCACAGAGGTCATCCCCTGCTTTAGGAGCCTGCAGATGGAACCAAAGCTCTCCACATCACTACTAGCAGCTACCACCTCCTATGGACCTAGAGCACTCGAGGCACGTTAAGTGCTTAAATACTTTATTTCCTCTCCATCAAATAGAGAAAAGCTCCAGGATCAGAGACAAAAATCTGTCATAAAGATGGTGTCTAAAGCCCACTGGCCATACATATATATTAAACAACAGTGATAGAGAAGCCTCCCAGAACCTGGGCTATGAAGGGACACTGCAAGGAGACCTTCAACACCAAGGACTACCTGGGCACTTCAAACACCCTCAAGCCACAGAAGAATTTATTGGAACTATATTGTATCAGTAGATACTTTGCACCTTGATCACCTCCACTATTTGGGCAGAGAAATGACCTGACTTTTAAACAACTCCATCATACCCAAGAAGCATCATCAGGTTTCTGCTTCCCAAGTCCTCAGAGGGTGCGTGCCCCTTTTTCGGGGGAATGTGCCCACCCTGCACACGCCAACAGGAATCTTTCTACAAGACTAATTTCCAGGTTGAACCACCTTGATAAATAGACTCACTGCAGGATCTAACTAGGCATTAGGTCCTGTTGGAGAATTGGGCCCTTTTGTTTTGCTCCAGAGTGCTGTCAAGAGCTCCAACAGCTTTCCTGATTAATGAAGAAGGGAGAAAAGTTATTTCAAAGACAAGGGCAGACTGGAATGTCTCTTTTTTTTCACCTTCAATTCATAAAGATGGAAGATTGCATCAGTAAAAGCAGCAGGAGATGTCACAGCCTTTGGCTTTGGCCTGATCCATGCTGCAGATGCAGGGCAGAGCAGGGTGGGACATCTCTGCTCTTTGCTCTCCATCCACCTCAACCCTTCAGCTTTGCCTTCACATTGTGGAAGCTCTGGGACACAAGTCTGGTGGCTTCTTACAAAGGACTTGTGCCTCTCCTTGCCCCTGACCCTGCCTGTGTGTACCCATAAGATACAACCTGGTGAAGCCAGCCACTGAAAATGGTTTCTTGGTGTGACCTGAATGACCCAGGTCTGGTCTTTTTGGAGCTATTAGCTCCTAAAATATCTTCTACCACATTTCTGCTTTGCAGTTCCCCCCCAGTTTCCACAGTTGCTTGCAAACCCTCACCATAACATCATCACCTTTGAGCACTTAGTTGCACAGGGGAGGCTGCTACAGAGCAGGAGTGTATTTTAATGATGCACCAAGTGGCCAGCTTCACAATGTGACAATGGCATCGATCTCCAGGCTCTCCCTATTGAAGGAACTCCATTAGCTATGTCAATAAGCTTCTTTGTCTTGCTTTATTTTTAGAGTTCCCTCAATTGATCCAACACCGATTGGATGAGGGTTGTGTGTCTGGGGCTTCTCTTTGAGAATGGAAGGGATTCTAAGTCTTAAAAACAAGCCCAAAGCAAACCCTCAGAACAGGACCATATTGTGCAGCATCTATCTCCCCAGCCATCCATATGTCCCACCACGGTGATGTGCTAGAGAACGGGATGAAGCTCAAAACCATGACCTGTGGCCAAAGCTCAACTCTATTCCCTGGGGAGCTCCTGCATGAGGCTTAAACCAAGACTCAAAAGGGACTAAATCTGCCCTGAACAAGGGAGGTCCACAGCCAAAGGGTGGAGTTTCTTCACCCACTTCAAACCTGTGCAGCAGAAATAATGGGCAAGGGATAAGAAGAGCAAAAATAGAAAGCACCAAGGCCATCCCAGCACTACAAGTCCCTCCTCTCAGAATCTGTTTTGCAGCATTTGCTCCTGCTTATCAATGATCTACTCAGGAGATGTTGCCAGGGACACTGCTCCTCACAGCAGATTTCACTCCCGAGCTGTGGTGGCTCAGCAGAAACACCAGATGTGGTGTTCACCAGAAGCCCTGGAGACCTGAAACATGCAGGTTTCCACAAGGTAGCACTTGGGCTTTCTGGCCACTGAGGCATCTTTCCAGATCCAGTGGTTGAGAGAGTTGGGTATCACCTCTGAAGGTCTCAGCAGAACCTCATCTATGGCCAGTTTTGGCCATTTGCACATGAACCAGTTCTGGCTCTTTTACTTAAATTGCTCTTTTTCCAGCCACATATTCCCACAGCAACGTCTTTGGAGACCTCAGACAGATCTCCCAGGCTTAGTAACCACAGGCTCTAATTCAGAAATCCTTCATCTCCCACTTTGCAACTCTGGAAGTCCACAGACACACTCAAAGCTTTCAGAACATCCTGCTGATGAATCCTAATTAACAGAAAAAAAGTAAAAAAAAAAAAAAAAAAAAAAAAAAAAAAAAAAAAGTCCAGTTTTTCCCTTCTTGAAATCATAAAAAAAAAAAAAAAAAAAAAAAAAAAAAAAAAAAAATAAAAATAACAAAGTCCAGTATTTCCCTTCTGCTTCAGGAAAAACAACATTTTTTTTAGGTAGACCACCACCTATCCACATTCGACCCATCTGTTTCATCTTAGATCAAACCTGTGTCTTCTCCTTCACGATTTAAGTGCCAGGCACAGCTCTGGTGCTACATAAATAATAAATAACAACAGTGTGACATCAAAAAAAGCGGTTTAAGAAACACAGCTCACAAGTTCTTCTTCCCTTGACATTTTTTACTACGAATTCCTTCCCCTTGGTCATTTGATTTAATGATTCTGCAACCCACCTAGCTGTAATTAACCTTTAGTTTCCATAAAGATACAAGGTTGATGTTTCACCAGGATGATACCTGAGAGAGGAGGAGGTAAGGTAGGGAGGTGAGTGGCTTCCAGAGCCAGAGTGGCTTCTTGTAGGTGGCTATTGCAGTGACAAATTGGAAGAGCCAAGTACTGAGTCAGAGAAAGGAATTCAATTGCTTGGTCCTGCAAGAGGAACATACATGAGAAATAGACAGAAGATAAACAGGATGTACTAGCACCCAAAGGATGTGATTATAGACAACCAACTGGGGACTTTCCAGTCCCAGAACCTTCAAGCACTTCATTGTCACTGTATTTGTAGGTCCAGCTTCAGCACAGTTCCCCAGGGATAACATCTAGCTTCTAAAAAACTCTTCTGACCTTGGTCAAAAATTATGGAATCAAAGCATTATTAAGGTTGGAAAAAGACCTCTCAGATCATCAAGTCCAACCATCAACCCAACATTGCCATGGTCCAAAGTACCACATCTACGTATTTTTGAACCCTTCTAAGGATGGTGACTCCACCACCTCTTTGGGAACCTTGCTTCAATGCCTCACCAATTATTAAATCATAGAATGGGTTGGGTTGGAAGGGACCTTCAAGGTCATCCAGTTCCAACCCCTCGCTATGGGCAGGGACACCTCCCACCAGAGCAGGTTGCTCAGAGCTCCATCCAACCTGGTCTGGAACACCTCCAGTGATGGAGCCTCCACAGCTTCCCTGGGCAACCTGGGCCAGGATCTCTCCACAATCACAGTGAAGAAAAATACATTTGGATACCTCATTCCAAATGCTTTTAAAACCCACCTTCTCAATGATATAACAGTAATTCACTACTAATCACAGCCTGCCCAGAAACCCTCTGACCAGACAGAATTACTGCCAGCAGCCCATCTGAGGAGCCTGGAAATGTGCCAGGGCAAGAGCTAGCTCCAGAGTCCTGGGCATTTCTACACAAAGCATTCATTTATGCTGCTTTTTCTGAAAGCTCATTTCCTTCAACACAACAAAGACTCATCATGATGGAGCTCTGTCACTGCAGAGCAGGAAAGGTCTGGTCACAAGAAATAATCCTGGAGTTCTCCACCTTGGAGAGATGAAGGAAATATCAAGTCCACCAACCTGAAGAGCACCAGCAAGGTCAGCCATTAAGACTGAATAAATTACATTTATTGTCACTCAGTGTGGTACAAAGGGGCTGAGATCCATCCCAACTACCTCCTCTTTAGATCTCATCTTCATCCTCCACGTCCCACCAGTTCTCAGCCCTTTTAAAAGCTTTTTGCTTGCCATGGAGAAGCAGTTTGGATTTTCCTGCTCAGACATTTATCAACTCTTCTCTACGAGAAGAACAATTATCCAGTGAACTCACTTCTTTCCACTCATCCCTTTCCACTGATGCAGAGATATCTCGGATCACGTTAAGTGTTCCGAGGTGAAGTTCAGGTGCCTGCACAGGAACGTTTCCTATCTATTTATCCGTGTCTAAATTCCTTGGTGGTTTCCAGGGACAGAAGAAGAGCCCATGGGTAGATCAGTAACCTGTCCTGCTGCTGCTGCCTTCCCTTGGGTCCATGAAAATCTTCCACCCTCAAGTGCAAACACCTCACTCCATAAAGATCTTGGTATCACCTTAATTCTCCTTTCACCCACCACCACCTGCAAGGAAGCTTGGCACAAACACTTCCTGTCCATTTTTTCCTTCTGTTTTTTTCCCCATTCCACATATTGGATGCTTTCTTCATTTTTAAGCTGGGATGTACTTTTGATAATCCCATATTTGCAGAATAAATCACTTTCTGAGTCTGAGAGCTGCACATTACACTGAGGGGTTCACAGATGTCTTCTGCCCAAACTGTTTTAGATTTCAATGCCACCATTTGTCTCCCACTGAAGATTCCCTTTCCTCTGCCTCAGCAAATTGAGGATCTGAAGATAAAAGAACAACACTGTGCCAAGACAACTGCAGCCCTGGATAACCCAGTTCAAGCTGGAGTCAGTGCCTTGTCTGTTCTGCTGGGGGTCCCCTTTTGGTTAGACTGGTCCAGACTCAACATCCTTCAAGATGAAGCTTCTCAAAACCATTAGATACCTGACCAGACCACAAGATAGATTTTGACCCATTTCCATGGGAAAACATTCTTTTCACGTGCTGCCATGTCCAGGAGAAACATGGGACACTAAGCAAGAAGTTCCCCAGGGCATGAGACCTCCACCCTGGTATGGGTTGAAGAAGCACAGCTTCTCCTAGCTGTCCTGCAAGGCCAGAAATGACCTGACCTTGCCTCCAAGAACACCTCCAACAGGAGGAACTCCACCCCTCATCTCTTCCATGAGCTTTTCTAACTTCCTCTAAGCTCCTGATTGCTCCATTTCTCCAGCCTGCAGCTTTTCCCCCCACCAGCTGCTTCCACCTAGGTACCGCCAGCTCTTAGAGACCTGCTCCACAGCACTAATTGCCAGGGCATTGGACCAGCAAGGAGGAGGAAGGATGGACATCTCAGAATGATGAAGTTAGAGACAGAGGAATAACAAGTCAACCAGAAAAAAAACATGCTCCACTGGTCAAGAACTAAAATGCAGGGACATCTGCAGCTAGAGCAGGTTGCTCAGAGCTCCAGCCAACCTCACCTGGAATGGTTCCAGGGATGGGGCAGCGACCACCTCTCTGGGAAGCTTGGACCAGGGGCTCACCACCCTCAGCAGCAAAAGTTTCTTCCTTCTCTCTAGTCCAAATCTCCCTCTTTTAGTTTAAAACAACCACCCCTTGCCCTGTCATAGAATCCCAGCATGGTGGGGTCGGAAGGGACCTCTGGAGATCATCTGGTCCAACCCCCCTGCTCCAACAGGTCACCCACAGCAGGGTGGCCCAGGATGGTCTCCAGGTTCTTGTGCTCAACAAGCAGCACAAGAAATCCATGGCTCCTTCCACCCAAGAGCTGGGACTGGGATTACTAGTGGAAACCTGAATGCTCTGAACATTGAGAGGGGGAATAAAAAACATCCGATTCCCCAATTTGCAGGGAAGCACCAGCTGCAGCCACAGGGGAGATGCAGATGGGCATTTTTGGAGCAAACCCTCACTCCTGAGGCACATCTATCTGCTGCAAGGGGACCAGGGCAGGACAGGGAGCTGCTGCTCAGCCCCATGGCCCCAAGTCCTCTCAAAGAGCAGAGGGTTGGTTAATCAGGAATCTCAGTTGCCTGTCCTGAGGGATCTCCAGTCCCTCTCCCCCCTTGTTGGATGGCTCCAAGAGCATCCAGGTCCTGGGAATATCTGCCAGGGTTGCCCAGTGCAGATTTAACCACAGGAAGTCACAAATGCCACAGCAGAAATATCCAAAATCCAGATCCAGATACCCACCAGCAGCACTCTGGTGGTCAGGATGACACCCCGCCTTCCAAATCCAGCAGTTTTGTCCAAACGTGTTTTCCCAGTGGTCCCTACACAGACTCGTACCAGCAAAACATCTCACTGCAGGGCTGAGAGCTGAGCAGAGCTGGGTTTACAGCTCCAAGGGATCTCAAAGTAGCACCACCTTAGCCAATGCCATCCTGCCAACCAGCTCCTCGCTGCCAAAGCCTAGCCAGCTCCAAAGTCCAGTCCGATTTCAAGCAACCCAAAGGAAGGAGGACCCAAGAGATTGATCAGGAAACGTTCCTCTGCTCCATCTCCACTCCAGGTGGAGTTCCACAGAACTGTTGAGGTTGGAAGGGACCATCCAGATCATCTAGTTCCAACCCCCTGCCATGAGCAGAGACACCTCCCACTAGAGCAGGTTGCTCCAAGCCTCATCCAACCTGGCCTTGAACAATTTCAGGGATTGGGCAGCCACAACTTCTATGGGCAACCCTTCCAGGGTCTCACCACCCTCACGCTGAAGAGCTTCTTCCTAATTTCTCATCTAAATCTACCCCCTTTCATTTTAAAACCATCACCCCTCATCCTGGTTTTAGACCAGGCACGGCACCACACAGCAACCTCTCTGCTAGACAGGGGACAGTTTGGCAGGGTCATTGCCTCCCAGTGAAAGGAGACCTCCTGTGTTCAGTCTACTCAGCATCTCCCTTACAACCCGCTGGGGCTTCCATGTTCAGTTCTGGTTTTATGAAGACGACCAACACATTCCGAAATTCCAACTGGCTTTTAAGCTCCCCTTGTCCACCCAGGTACCAAGAGCAATACTGATGAGAACTGAGTTGCTTGTCCTAAACAAGCTGTTTCTTATCAAGTCCTCTCTGTCTATCAATCCTCTCTATCTATCAAGTCCTCCACAGTCCCTTCAGGAGCCACTGGTCCAAGTGCCAACCAGTCTAAAGGAAAAGAGTCCTTGTTACCACACAGAAATAAGTTTTCTCCAAGGTAGTACTGCAAAATAACATGCTGGAGACAGGAGGTTGAGAGGAAGAAGATCCTTCTGGCCAGCCTTGCCCACAGCCAGGCAGGAACTTGACCCCCAATGTCCAAAAATGTCTGGGATGTTTAGGGAGACAGGGTCCAGCTCATGGACCACCAGCTCACCAGATCTCAGTGCAGGGCCTTTCACAGGTCCCCAGAACCCACTCAAGCATGTTCTGCCCCATCACACCAACAGTAAGCCACTCTTTTGAAACACCCAACTCACGTCTAACTTCATTTTTTGGGACCAAAGACAATGTTATAGAGACTCTCCTGCCATGGGCCATGCAGGTCTAGTAAAATACCAGCTAAAAACAGAAAGAAGGGTGAAAAGCAAATAAAAAGATCTGGGCTGCAAGAATACTCAAAGCAGTAGAATATTTGCTAAAAAAGCTTCATCTCAAACTCAGAAGGTTTTTTGAAGTAAACTCAGTTGTCCCCAACCATCTACGTTGCAGATGAAGTTGTAGAGAAGCTCTGTGGCTCAGAGTGATGAGATGTTGCTGTTGCCAAGGTAACACATTTTTGGCAGATATATCCTGATAAATTCAGGGGCTTTAAGACCTGAACTGCTCCAGGAAAGAACCAACGTTCTACTGGAAACGCCAGGTTGAAGGCTTTGTGGTGTAAATTATTCCACATCTAATGTACTGCTGGGACAACCCATCACCTTCTCAGGAGCAGATGACAAAGGTCAAGCAGCAGCACCTCTCTGAACAGTTTTTGTTGGTTTAGAGTTGGCTGTTTGGTTCTTCAAGTTGGTTATTAACTATTAACCTTGGCGCACAGCTCCTTGAACACATAACTAGAGGCTTCTTTCATTTAATAATTGTATTAAAATAGAAACTGTGTCAACCACAGATTAACTTTAAAAGCCTCCATGGGCTAAAAATAAAGACCTCATCTCCATTTACCAAAAGAACAGATTTCAGATGATTATTAAGCCCTTTTCAGGACAGGGAGGGGGAAGAAGTTTGAGCCTTGATTTCTAACACTAAAAGGGATGAAATTGGATTAAAACCAAGGTCTGCAGTCGCCAAGATCAAAACATGCAAACTCTATCTCCCAGAAGGGTGCCTGAGGGCTGCAGGCTCTGCAAACCCCACCCCATCCCCAGTGATGGGACAGACAAGGCTGAAGTTCACCACATCCAAGACACTAACGTGGCTTTTGAAAGGCTGAACTAGTAAATGGGACATTTGCTGATGGATGATGGAACCGGCTCCAAATCAAGTGATTTCCACCCTTAAAAGCAGAGAGGTAATTCGAGTTACCTCCCAATGAGACTTGCCAGAGGAACACCAGCTGGAAGCCAGCAGAGAAGCTGGTGGGGACATGCAGGGTCCTCTGCACTCAACTGACACCTTGTATTGCCAAGTTTCCTTGCATGGAGAAGCTGAACCATGACCTGCATCTACAGAAGACTCAAGCTCAGAGGAGCAAGCTGAGGAAGGTCATGGAGAAGCTGCACAGAGCAGGTTGCAGTGGATGAGAACATCCATTCAAGCCACCTCCCCTGCCTTCCATTGCCACCACCAGGACAACGTGGCTGTAGTAGTGTGAAAAGCCTCACTCCAGCCTAGTTAGTCTGAGAGAAGAGAAATAACTTGTCTTGTTCAGCTGGTAGAAGGCTCCTTTCTACTAACTGTAGTAGTAGACATCAGATCTGCTGGAGTGCTCACAGCATGGTGCGGCTGGAAGGGACCTCTGGAGATCACCTCGTCCAACCCCCCTGCTCCAGCAGCTCACCCACAGCAGGGTGCCCAGGGTCACATCCAGGAAGGTTTGGGATCTCTCCAGAGCAGGAGACTCCCCAGCCTCTCTGGGCAGCTGCTCCAGGCTCAGACACTCTCACACCAAAGAAGTTTCTCCTCCTGTTGAGACGGAACCTCCTGGGTTCCAGTTTGTGCCCGTTGCCCCTTGTCCTGTCGCTGGGCACCACTGACCAGGGTCTGGCCCCATTGTCTTGATCCCCACCCTTTAGCTCTTGCTCAGCACTGATCAGATCCCCTCTGAGTCTTCTCCAGCTGAACAGCCTCAGGGCTCTCAGCCTGTCCTGGCACAGAGATGCTCCAGGCCCCTTATCTGTGGCTTCCACACCGTGACCAATTCTCATTTAAGAGTCCCCTTAATTACAACACTCCGAAGCAGAGGGAATTGTACAAGCAGCCACTCCAGTGGAAGGGCAGCTGTGAAAGGAGTCGTGCTGAGACCCCTCAAGGCGCTGCCCACTTGCTCCAGGCTCAGCACCCCCAGCTCCCCCAGCTGCTCCTCCCCACACTTGGGCTCTAGACCCTTCCCCAGCTTCATTGCCCTTCTCTGGCCACACTCCAGCCCCTCAAGGTCCTTCTTGGAGTGAGGGGCCCAAAACTGACCCCAGGATTCTTGGTCCAGCCTCACCAATGCCTAGTAGAGAATGATCCCTGCCGTAGTCCTGATCCAGGCCAGGATGCTGGTGGTCTTCTTGGCCACTTGGGCACGTTCTGGTTCATCTCCAGCTGGCTGTCCAGCTGCCTCAGCCACATCTAACACCTATGAAGACTGCTCAGAGGTTGGTTCTTTGACAGTTTAGTATGTCCTATAGCATTTTTAGTTTTGGGTAGAAGAGCTGCTGCTCCTCTTCCAGAGACTCAAACTGCTCTGGCTGTGTTCCAGGAGAGCACACAAGTAGCTTTAGCCAGACTGGGCACCTGCTCAACACCAGGACTTCCTGATCTGGACACAAACATGATTATCACTGAAGCAGAATATTGGAAAACCTTTCAAAAAAAGTTCCCCCTTACCCATCTGTCTCCATTTTTTCACAGCCATCACGGATAATTTGTGGTTGTTTAATCAAATTAATCACTCTCTTGGAAGTAGGAGGAGGCAAAGCCCTCGGACACCTGAACCTCTGCTCTCCATGGTTGAGGTGCCTGCCAAGAGTTGATGCTGCACCATGGGGAACCTCCTTGGTTTTGGACACCTTTACAGCCAGAACAGGTCTGCTTGTCCAACCTCAAATTCATCAGCTAACTTGAGACCAGCTGCCCCTCTAGAAGATGTGGTTTAACCCATGATGTGCAGTCAACTGAAGCTGGAGGAACAGCTCACGGAAAGCCTTTCCTGATGTCTCAGGGAAGTGTTTGTTAAAATCTGCTGATCTCAGTCCTTGTCCTAACAGGAATCTGGTTGGGACATATGTTGTAAAACAGGCTCTACAGAAATATTTAATCTGTGCTGTGCCCTGCTTGTGGACAAGATTGCTTCTCTTCCATCTCAATAAGGAGGTTCCATCTAACCAGGAGGAGAAACTTCTTTGGTGTGAGGGTGCCTGAGCCTGGAGCAGCTGCCCAGAGAGGCTGTGGAGTCTCCTGCTCTGGAGAGATCCCAAACCCACCTGGCTGTGAGCCTGGGCACCCTGCTGTGGGTGAGCTGCTGGGGCAGGGGGTGGGATGAGATGATCTCCAGAGGTCCCTTCCAACCCCTGCCATTCTGAGATCCTCCAGCTGTATTTATGCAAAACAACATATTCCTGTAAATAACCTTTTTTTTTTTCCCTTTTTGGGATTCCTGCCTCAAAGTTCCCAAGTTCTCCTGCCCCAAGAACTGCTTCCTCTACCTGCCTGGCAAAATTACACGACTGCATTCAAAGATCACCTTGGAAGCCTGCAAGAAGCGATGGAGACAGGAGAGCAGAGCCAAGGCAAGAACTCCAACACTGCTCACATTGGATTAGGGAGCAGAGCAGTTTCTCTTAGCACTTGACTCAACCTCTCAAGGACTCCAAACCCTCCTGAGAAGACCAGTTTGCTGTTAGTTTTAAGATATAGAGCACATAAGAAGGGATCACAATCTGTCCCCTGTGATGTCACTCAAAACACTCTTCTAGGTTGAGGTTTCCCCTGAAGATTATTCTGCCCTTGCCTGCAGGACACTTCTGGGAAGATGATGAAGACAAGCCACCAGCACACAGCATCCAAAAAAATCCACTCTGTTGGGTCACACAGACTGACAGAGACCTGTTACACCTCTCTGGGCCACCAGAAGAAAGAACACAGGAGAAGGTTTGAGCAGAAAGCTGCAAAGCTTCCAAAGCCTGATCCCTTAGTCCTCCTCCCACCACTGTGTCCCATCATCTTCCATGGAGACCATTCCTGCCACAGTCACCCCAAGATGTGCTCATCACCTGGCTGCTCCCCAAGCACATCTAAAGCTTTTCCCAGAGACATGGATATCACTGTTTTCCCAGAAGTCTTCATAACCCCCGAGACAACTTCTGGTGGTTAGAACTGGTCTCTGGGTTCCACAGGTTTTTGTTCAAGCAGGAAGGCAAGGAGACAGATGGATGCATGGAGAGCAGGCCAAATGCCTCGCTGCCTCCGAGCCAAGCACTAGAGAGGCAGCAGCTTAATATAGGCTCCATCTGCCAGGCCATGGCTGGAGAGAGGAGAGCAGGTAGGAAAGCATGCAAGCAAGCTCTTCATGAGATGGACGTGACCATATTCTCCATGTAGTACCAGGGCTTACACAGGTAACGTGATGGTGGCTCAGATTCTCTCCACACCTTTGGGTAGAAGTCTCCACCAAGCTGAGGGAGCAATGGTTTCACCCCTCTGTGGTTACTGGAGCAAATCAGATGCTCTGCTCCAGGCTGGAGATGTCCCTGGGGTCTACCACCTCTCCCCAGCGCCATCCTGAGTCACCAGGCCACTGCAGCATCTCCTGCTGCTTCCCATCCACCCACCAGAGCCAACTCTTCCCTCTCCTCGCCTCCAGGAGATGCAGGGACCCTTCTTCAGCCTTTGGTCTCCACTTCTTAAAAGCCTAAATTAGACCCAAGAGGTTCCCTCATGGGTATCAGAAGATGTTCCCATAACCCAAAAGTTACAAGAGCTCCATCACCTCCTTGGTGAAGCTTTTCCTGCTCTGACTTTTTACTGTGGCATCAACAAGATAGGAGAGCCTTTTGGAACGCCCAACATTTGGAAAGCCCAACACTTTGCACCAGTGGTGAACATTGTTTTAATGGCCTATGAAAGGTTATCTCAGAGAACCCCTCCATGGGAACATCCCCCACGCCAGAAACCTTGGCCAAACTGTTCACAACTCCTCTTACTCCTCTGTTTGCTTCCAAAACATCATCTTGGGTAGAAATAAATGCTGGGCTGGCAAAAGGCTCATGACTAAGGTGGGCAACCACACAGCTGTCACCTACTTGTCATCACTTTCAGGTAATTTAGCAAGCTAATGGCTTTGTTGGGAAGAACTAATGACATTTTAATCTGTAAGAAAAAAAACATCATCAAGCTTTTGGCATCGTACTAAGGACTAAAATTCCAGCACAAGCTCTGGCTGCTGAGCTGAAATAGTGGCTTTTTGGGATGGAGAGTTTTAAGCAGTCAAGTATTGCTAATACACTTGCAGATTGGAACTGAGCAGGCATTGACACTGTGCCTCACAAAGGACTTCTTTGTGCTGCACACCAGGAGCTGGCTGGGGCCAACCCCAGGGTAGCTGCACTGAGCAGAGCAAGCCCTGGCAGCTTTGCACCACCTCCCAGGGCTCCCAAATTCAATCCTGACTTGAATCATGGAATTTCTTTGGTTGGAAAAGACCTTTAAGATCATCAGGTCCAACAATGAAGTCCCCATGGGATCACAAGGCCATTTCTCCTCATTAGCCCGGCCATGCCCAGGGGCTCAGCTATGCTCAGAGCTTTTGGTGAGCTGCTGTTTAAGTCACCAAAGAGGAGAGAATGTGACATATAGACACAAATAAATCCCAACCAGCTTCTACAAGGCTAAGCCCAGCACATGCCAGTGCAGGGAAAAGCTTTACAGTAAAAGAAAACCTCCTCCCCAAAGAGCTTGCTGCCAAAATCAAATTCTCACAAAGTCTTGGGAGGAAGGAAATTCATTTTCTAGATCTCCTCCTTCTTATAGTTCAATAATTAGTGAAATAAATGTTGTAGTCAAAGTAAAACATCCCTTGTAGGTAAAGGAAGAATTCCTGCCTGGCCTTCTTGCTCGGTGTCACATCCCAGCTCAGAGGGATCCTGCAGCTCCAGCCAAGTGACCTCCTCACTGTCACAACAACACAATTTACCCACTTTAGCTAATTTATAAGTCTTTCCCTTTTCATTTTTTTTTTAGCAGCTTGCTCACAATGAAAATCTAGATAATACTGATAAAAGACTCAATTGGCAATGTGGCTCAACTGTTCAGTTGAATTCTTTGGTTCTTCCCCACTCATCTCTGAGATGTGGCTCCAAGGTATTAATGGAATTGTCCTCATGGTCCAGCTCCACTCCTTGCCTGGGGAGCATTGTTCCCACCCTGGAGCACAGGGTTGGAGTGGTTTAACCTCAAGTGCTCAGATCTTACCACAAACTTGTAGACTGAAGGTGAAATTTAGAATCCTAGAATGGGTTGGGTTGGAAGATACCTTCAAGATCCTCTAGTTCCACCCACTGCCATGGGTAGGGACACCTCTCAGTAGAGCAGGTTGCTCAAAGCCCCATCCAACTAGGTCTTGAACACATCTAATGGAGCATCCACAGCTTCCCTGGGCAACCTGGGCCAGGGTCTCACCAGCTTCATAGTGAAGACATTTGTGTATTCCAAATTTCTCAGTTCAAAGGAGTTGTTCTAACCTTGGAAAACTTTGTTATATGGTTTTATTCTAGACTGCATCTTCTATTTCTACACATCTTAAAGCAAACTCTGAGATTTTAACCCAACACATAAAGCCACACTTCTTAGGTGTCAACAAGACAAAGCAATTTCTAGCAGGTCTTATCCTCCAGAAACATCTTCAGCACACAGAGCAGAAAAAAAAGCTATCAATAAACCAGTCAGGAAGTCTTTAAAGTTTAATAGATGATTTCTAGGATTTAGTGCAACAAAGTCCAACTTAATGAAGCAAAATTTAATCTGGAATTGAAAGAAAACAAATTGCCATTTATCCCAAGTCACTGAGGACAGGGATTGAGCTGCTCAGGGTGGTGGTAGCTGAGCCTGGGCAGACTGGCACAGCACCAGGTTACTAAGCACTGGGAGAGAAGAGTTGGATGTTTTCACATCTCCTCGAGTAGTTTGGAGCAAGCCTAATTCTTGGATGCCCTTCTTGGCTCAATCTCAAAGTGGCCAGAGCCTGGCATGGAAAATTGCCTCTGCAATCAGTTTGTAAAGAAAAAAAAAAAAAAAACACACTCAAAAATAAAAGCCAGAAAAGCCCATCCCACTTCCAAGGAGATTGTGGCTTCATTACTGATCACCCAAAAGACCTAAAAGCACCTTTTGGGTTTAGAAGAGGCACTGTGGGACTCCTCAGCCCTGGAGGAAACACACAGAGGTTACAGACAGCAAGGGGAAAGTCCAAGTCCTCTTCCAGCTTGACAAAGAGGAGTCTTCAGGTGTATGGAAACAGGAAGGAGAATTGGAAGGACAAAGTCAGGAGGGTGTGAAAGTGATGGAGAAAACACCAGGAAGATGCTGCAGCAGCAAGAGATGCCCTTTGGTAGCAAACCCCCTCATCTGCTGCCACAAAGAGCTTCCAGAGCAGTGAATTGAAGCAAACCCCAACTGTCACACACAGGAGCTGGAGAACCCATCAAAAGCTGGTCGGGTTTCCTCAGCAAAATGGTGCTAAAAACAAGTTTCAGGCACAATGAAGTGTTGCCAGACTGAATCTCTTTTGTTTTCGTTCCTGGGACAGCTTTAAAAATAAAAGCTCGTTTTGAGATGAAAAATTAAAGTGTTCCCCTCGGAAACAGAACCCAAATTTCACTGTTAATTGCTGCATTGTTCACTTTGCCTTGCTGAAAGTAATCTGAATTTGCCAGTCATTTGGTTTGCTTC
>NW_008606073.1:0-14925 GCF_000691845.1 Merops nubicus | reverse complement strand
CGTGCTGAAAGCTCCTTGCAGGAAATTGTTGATTTTTAAGACTTGCTCAGCTACCACTAGGTGCCCACAAGTCCTAACAGGGAGGTGGAGAGCAGAAAGTGCTCCTGCCTTGGAGAGTTCTGCTAAAATTAAGCAACTGGTTTGAATTTGAGCTCAGATTGCTGTGAATTACAGATTTTATTCTATTGCCATCATGCATCAAACCAGAGTAGCTGTGGTTCACCAGGGAACCCAATGAACCCATTAAATGTCCCTGCATGGGATTGTTCTCCTACAAGGGGAGAAGAAAACAAGAAGACTGGAGCCCACCTATCATCATCTCAGTTCAACCAAGACCCAGCTGAAAGAACCATGGAACAAGAGCAAACCCAACCATCTGCATGAGGTTTATCTTGCAGGAATTCTCATCCTATTTGCTAGAACTGCACCTCCTCCCTCCTCAGGGTTTGAAACATCAAGAGCTAAAACCTGTTCCCCATCCCCATTCCAAAAAGCTCCTCCAAGGACTGTACCATCCTCTTCCTCCTCCTCTCCAGATCACCTTCCAAGGAAAACTGCTCCATCCAGGCTGTGCCCATGGGATGCACCAGGACCCTCCACACAATCCCAGCCTAGTGGGGCCCAGAGCTGCATCCCTCCTCCCTACCTGTAAAAGGAACCACCCAGAAGAACCTCACTCTCCAAAAATGTCAAAACCACAGAAATCTTCCTCGTCTAGCAGTAAGAAGATGCTGCAAGGAGTAAAAGCTTCTAGAGGAGAAGTAGAAACAGCTACTAGCTAAAATCTTTGTCATCCAGTGAAGGATGGGAACCATCTGCAGCCTGTCCCTTGGTAGGGAGCTGGTCCTGCCAACACCCAGGCATGGCCACGCCACAGATCCTGAGCCAGAGCAGCACGTCCTCTGCAAACCACCAGGTAGACAGCAAGGGTTTAGAGAGACCACATCCTATCACTGCCATTCCCTGCCCTGGAAAGCCAGAAAAAACAGATCCGTGACCCACCAGCACCAGATGAGGTTCCACCACTGAGAAACACGTTAGGAACAAGAACAAAGTGGTGGATAGGAGTGAAACCAAAGCACTGAGAAGACTTATTGAGGTTCACAAACATTTCTACTCACTACATCAGGCTCCATTTGGCTGGAAAAGAGAAAATCAACAGAGCTGCTGCTTGAGAGACCAAAAAACATCCAGGGTTTTGTGTGCCAGGCAGGACTGGGCTCATCCACCCAAAATATACACATTTTGCACAAATTTTAGATGCATCTTTAGACCAAAGAAGCGGATGAGAAATCACTGACAAGGTCTTAAAGGCCAAAATAAAAGTAGTAAGTTTTAGTTACACTCCTTGAAGAAGCACCTACAACCTTCTATCTCACAAACGAGGAGAGGGAATGAACTTCAGTAGTAGAACACAGAGGGGTCAACACTGGGGAAAAAAAAAAAAAAAAGGAAAACCAGCTTTATGATGTAAAGATTGTACTTCAAACTCGCCCAGCTCCCTGATTAGGCCTATTTGCAATCCTAAAGACTCGCTTGACATTAATCAAGTCGCATTAAATGGAAAGAGGAGTAACTCTGCTGATAAACAACCTGCCTCAGAAGTGCATGAGAAGTTCCTCATGACCACTTCAGCTCCCCACATGAGAAGTTTCTCAGTACCACTTCAGCTCCCCACAACTCCCCTCTTCTCCTGGTATCAGGTTTGCAGGTGCAGTACCAGAGGGCCCAGGCTCTGCTCTCGCTTCCCGACTCAGCACGGACCTATCTGAGTGGCTTCCATGACCACAGTTTGAGTCTCCTCACACTTTCAATTCATTTCTGCATCCTTGACCAGGGGTTGCCAGCACACAACTCTCCCAAATATCTTCTCCACACCCCAGACACCCACCTCCAGCTTCCACCACCACCTTGGTGCCGACCAAGAGCCAAGTGGCTCCTCTTGGTGCTTCTCCACGCTTGGCTGGAGACATGGCAACTCTGTGTGGTGTGAAAACACCTACAGCTGCCTCCTGTGGTGCTCAGCTGAGCATCCCAGGACAAGCAGGGCAGGACAAGGCACTTAGTTCCAATCTTGTGGCCTGCAAATTAAAGCTGTGCTGTCATTGCTCCTCCATCAGTTGGCTTCCAAAGGCATGAGGTACCCACAGCACTTATACCCAAAATTAAAACACGGTCTTTCCCCTTTCCAAATGAAACAGAAGGTGGCCATGGAGGTCCATGAGGTTCCAATTTGGGTTCCAATTTGGGTTCCAATCTGGGCTCCAGCTTGGGCAAGTACTCAGCACCCCCATGGGCATCCCAAGGAAGCCAGGTCTCCATAGCTGCTCAGAGCTCGAGAAAGGGTTGGAAGAGTTTTTAAAACTCTTTCCCCCACTCTCAAATGACCAAAACCAAAGCTCCTGACCCTATGGTGCTGTCTGGAGGAGGACACAAGGGACACTTGGTGGCCGTTTCTTCAGCTGAAGCCACGTCTGCTCTTTCAACTGACATCTTCAAGCCCCAGGGTGCATGTTCAAGTGCACGAGCTGGAGAGAAGCAAATTAGGATGCACAAGAACAACAGTTCCCTGGGATGTTTGGGGATCTGCTGTTTATTAGTGTTGACAAGTACACGCCACACGTTCAAAGGACTACAAAATAAATCCCTTTGACATCTGCAGTTTTTGGTGGGTGGTGGCTGCTTCGTGTCCAGACAGGCCCCCAGAAAGGCTCCTGTCACACAGGCTGCTGGCTGTCCCCAGCAAGGACAAGAAATCGAAGACAAAAATCTCTCAGGTTCTCGTTAATGATTTAAGGAAGGCGGCTCAGGTTCAAGGTTGCTCTTCCATCCCCAAACCCCCTGCTCAGCAGCATTCTTCACCCAGCATCCAAGGACATCTCCTGCAGGCAAAGCCTGAGCTGGGCTCACAGTAACCTCTGGATTTCTTTCCTTCTGCCCAGTTTTCTCAGCCCCACAGCATCGTTGTGATGTGGATTCCAGAGGTGTTCACTCATCTTCTGCCTTTAAGTGTCACAAACTGTTTATTTTCCCCTATTTTTTGTACAAAATCTGCCACGGGAGCATTGCTATGGGCAAGCAAGAGTGAGGAAGCTGAAGCCTGGCTCCCACGCCCATGAGGAAGAAGGCTCTGCCTCCCAGGCTCACCCAAAGCCATCCAGATTCCTCATTTTTCCTGAGGACACTACATTACAGGAAAGCTTTACAGGCCATGCCAGAAACACTCTCAGCAGGACTCCTACCAAAAGGTCCTTCTATCACTTCTATATAAAGCTCAGGTAGTTTACAGACTCTCCTTCCTTCCAGCTCCTTCTTGACTTATCATAGAACAGTCTGGTTGGAAGGGACCTTCAAGACCTGGTTCCAACCCCCTGCCATGGGCAGGGACACCTCCCACTAGACCAGGCTGCTCAATTCCCCATCCAACCTGGCCTTGAACACCTCCAGGGATGGAGCATCCACAGCTTCCCTGGGCAACCTGGGCCAGAGTCTCACCACCCTCCTAGTGAAAAGCTTCCTCACATCTGACCTACATCTCCCCTCTTCCAGTTTGAACCCATTACCCACCATCTTATCACTACAAGCCCCTCCCCAGCTTTCTTGTTAGCCCCCTTCAGATACTTGAAGGCCACCAAAAGGTCTCCCCAGAGCCTTCTCTTCTCCAGGCAGAACAACCCCAACTCTCCAGCCTGGCTTCACGAGAGACAAAATGTCTCCAGGAAACTAATTTTTCTTCTCCCCATGAGAAAAGGGATTTTTTTTTTTCTTTGGGCAGCTGTCAGAAAAGCTGAGAGAGAAGAGTGAGGCACATGGAAGCATTTTTTTTCCTCTCTAGCCTTCAGGAGGACTTTCTGTCAACGTGATGACCCCGACCCCAATTGCAGTTGTCACTGCTTCTAATCCAAACCAGGGCTCAGCCCACGGGATGGGTGGGGAGAAATCCTTCCACTCATTGCAGGCAACAAAGCCCAGACCCACACAAACCTTCTGCACTTCCAGAGACTCAAAATGAAACCTATTCCTCCCAAAATCATGCTGGTGAAATGCAGCCAGCAAGCAGGGACCAGAGCTGGAGGATGAGATGTGAGCCAAGGAACAATGAAGAAGCTTCAGAATTTCCAAAGGGGGAAGAAAAAAAAGAAGAAGAAGTAAACTACTTAAACTGAACAAAAAGAGGGTTTTGTTTGCAGATTTTCTGGCTTTTCAGCATTTTTAAATCCTAAAGAGAGGCAGGTTGAGAAGTGAAGCCTCGTTTCAGAGGAGCAAAGTCAAAACGTTTCCATTAGGAGATGTCAGAGTGGAATAATCCATAAAACAGGTTTCCTCTTTCAGAGTTCTTTTTTGAAATCAGCCGAGGAGTTTGAGACAAATTCTTAAATAATTCAAAGCCCATTGATTGAAATATTCCACCTCACCTTCCTCCTGACAGGCTTAGAAGCTACACACGTCAACAGCAAGCTGCAGCCAGCCTCTGATTGGATTTCAGGAGAATATCATCCAAAAGATGAAGGAGAACCTTGGGCACAGGGCTGGGGAAGGGCAGGACCAGCTCCAGGGGAGCTTCTTCACAGCAGGGGTTGGAAGGGACCTCTAGAGATCATCTAGTCTAGCCCCCTGATAACTCCTAACACTTCAACCTCTTCCAAGACCTACTTGGAGGAAACCCATGGAGGGGTTAGGGCCACGATCTGTCTGATGTGCTCCCCCTGCTCTGAAAGAGGCACCAGCTGGTGCTCAAAAAGGCTGGACTTGATCTTTAGAGACTTTTCCAACCTAAATGACTCTGATTCTCCCTTGCCACACGTGAAGGAATCGACCATTTGATAGCTGCTCAAGGAAATAAAGAAGTGGAATCTGTTTACACCACGCTTTATTTTTTAACATGCTCCATTCCCCCTCCCCAGGCTTCACACCCACCCCCCAGATTTCCAAGTCAAGGCCTGGAAGGACAATTATCCAAAGATCTAACAGCAACTTACATTTCTGATGACTACAGCAGAGCTATTTCAAGGGTAAACCAAGGAACATCATCAGGGATGAATGAGGCCCAGGCTGGCTTAGGTAGAAGGCATTTGGTCAAGGAAACAGCCCTAACTAGAGCAGCAAGGAAACATTTTCCCTCATTTACATCCCAAGAGTGTCTCTTGCTCACCAGTGGACACGCTCCACATGCAGCAGGACCCAGCTCAGAGCTCTAACGAGCATCCTTAGCACAAAGCTCTGCCTGGGAGAGCTAATAGTCAACCTTGAAACCTTCCAGCTCCTTGTGCTGTTAGGAGGAAGAAGAAGGACCTATCCAGTTCCTGTCACATCAAATCTGGGGCAGGAAAAATGACATTGTTGTATCTAAACCAAACGTGTTAATAAGAGAAAGGTCTAATTCAAAATCCAAACTCAGAGTCCCTCACCTTAGGTGAGATCTGAGATTAAAGGATGCTCTCACAGTTTTCTCTCCCTGCCTCCAGTCCAGACCTCTGTGGCTTTGCCAGGAGGTTGGTCTCATCTAACTTCTCCTGCCTGCCCTTTGGGAAGGGGACGCCTTGCTCCCTTCTTGCTTCCTGAGGACTTCAGTGGAAGCCAATTAGTCATTTTGCAGCACTGCATCTCTGTAATAGCTCCAGTAACAGTTTATGGTTACAACCCTCCCAGGTGTTGCTGTACTGGTACAGAGAGGACATCAACACCTTCAGGAGCTGCAGAAAACATTACAGCCAAGAGGAACCCACTCCTCTGCTCTTCCCAGCCAACCCACAGGACTTTGGGGCCACCTCAATCTCAACTTCAGCTCTGAGTAAAGCATCATTCAACCATTGATCCACATGGGTGTCTTCTTGGTGCCTCTTCCTGCCATGCTGGGGGCTGGAGAAAGGACCTGGAGGGGGATTGATTGCCCATATGCCATCCCTCCCACAAGCACCACTCAAAAACACAGCATTGGCTGCTATCACTGGGTAGCTTTACTTCTCCTGGAGTTACATTATGGCGAGCTGGTCTTTTACACCTGGACCTTACCAGCTGAAGTCCAAGAGCTTTAAGATTCAGGTAGTAATAATGCTTAACATTTAATCCATGTCCAGGCCATGCAGACTCCATGAGACACGAGGTCCAATCTTTCAACCCCTCCTGCCATTCAGAGAATCCCAGACTGGTTTGGGTGGGAAGAGACCTTTCAAGGCCATCCAGTCCAACCCCTGCAGGGAGCAGGGACATCTGCAGCTAGAGCAGGTTGCTCAGAGCCCCGGCCAACCTCACCTGGGATGGTTCCAGGGATGGGGCAGCGACCACCTCTCTGGGCAACAATTCTGGTGTATTCCAGCTGAAATAAACCACCAAATGCTCTAAAAGTGTCTCACATTCTGCCAACCCAACAACACATCGTCATTCCCACTTTTCTCAAAGCAAGGATCCTGATGTCACCTCTCCTAAGGGAAAACCAACAGGAGGACCTGAAGAAGAGCAAATCCACCACCTCACGATCCATCCACACAACTCAGCCATCAGCAAAGAATCTTCAAAAGACCAACAAATGTTTTCCTAGTGCGAGTGTGCTGACTGTTGTCAGGCTCAGAAAACCTCAAAGCTTGATGACAATTCATCTGGAACAGGACTTAGAGTCCAGCTTGAAGAAGTCTAGAAAGGCTGCGTGGATACATGCAAGTGTGTGGCTGTATATTATAAAAAGCCTCCCTGCTGAAAACATGCCTGCAGCTGCATTTTACAGATAACAGAATTCAGCTGAAATGTGGCAGTCAAAGAGCCATTAAAATCAAGAGAAGTCAAGTAAAAAAAAAACACCCAGCAGATGTGCAAGGAAATTACAACACGGAGACACATCCCGAGGAGGAGGAGGAGGAGGAGGAGGATGGGTGAGATTGTTGGAGGTAAAGAAGCAGACACTCAGTGTGTTGTGGCGTGTGGGTTTTTTTTGGTGGTTTTTTTGTTTTTTTGTTTTTTTTTTTTCTGAGTCCTATGTGGAATACCCAAACACAAGAGAAGAAGGAAAAGCTGCCCAAGGTGCCCAAATGTGGCTGGGGAGCCCGGGGGAGAACTGCAGTTGTGGGCTGCTGATCTCTTGGTGACATTTTTTCCACAACCAAGACGGACATTTTCACTCCAATGAAGCCACTTTTCTCCACTGCTTCACTCAAAGCACTGTTTCCATGAAGCAGATGTTCTGTGGCAATGGCTGAACACACATATTTAGAAAAAATAACCACATATTTGCAATCATGACCAGCAACTATCAGAGAACCACTTTTCCTGAGTCATAAAATCACAGGATGCTTTGGGTTGGAAGGGACCTTCAAGATCATCTAGTTCCAGCCCTCCCACCACGGGCATGGACATCTTCAACTACAGCAGGTTGCTCAGAGCCCTGTTCGATGTGGTCTGGAAGGTTCTCAGGGATGGGACATCTACCACCTTCTCTGGGCAGCCTGTTCCAGCATCTCACCACCCTCTGTCCCATTAGCAATGTTCTAGCTGCTGCTCACCCAACACACCCATGCCCACAATTCTCAAGTGGAACAGTTGAAAACCTATTGATGTGATGAATTTGGTGGGAGCTGGGTGGGTATCCACACGGGTGGGCAACGCTCAGATGGTCTCAACTCCCAGGAAGAACTGAGGACATCAACGGTGGTGTGGAGGTTTCTAGAGCATTCTCTCTCTTGCTTTCATCCAGAGTTTCTTGGAAATCTCTGCTCATTTTCCTTGACCAATGGTGTCAGAAATAAAACCTTTGAACTAAAAATAGCCCAGGCTGGACTACTTGCTAATTTTAGAGGGTGCAGTTGTGGAAATGTAATAAAAAGATCAGCAAGCAGCACAAATGTGCTTCACTCATGGTAATAACCAAGTAGAACATCAGACAGCACGACAACCATAAAGTCATCCCACCACCTTTCTCTACCTAGCATACAATCTCCTCTCTTACACCTCAAAAAAACAAGTGAATATATTCACTTACACCTCAAAATAGAGATTTTTTGCATGGCCTTTGCATGAAAATTAAAGTCTTAATTTGTCTGCATTCCAGGAATTTTTCATCACTTGATCCAAACTCTATTTCTAGCAAACCTTCTCCTCACAGTACATCCAGGGCCAGCTGCAGGGGTTGTCACCATGCTGTAGAAACCACCAATTGAAATGATGGCCATTTCATCCCCAAGCCCTGAATGCTTTATTTAAAACACCAGGAGAGAGGACTTCTGGTGGGATCTCCAAGTGCTCCAGGCCCATCTCCCAGACCCTTGGCTCACAAGGGCAAGCTGGGCACCAACTGGGGAGTCCCACTGGCATCTCTTCAGCAAGGATCTACATTCCCACCATCATCCACCCCATTAAAGTGCTTCTAGTTCAGAGCTGGTTCCCAACCAGCCTGGGTGAACAGGAGAGCAACTGGGGTCGTCAGATAGAGACAACAGACAATCCCACCAGCAATTAGTTGGGAAGCAGAGCTGAGCATCTTCCTTACTCACCAGTTGAGGTCACCAAGTTGGAACCCACACTCCAATTTGACAGAAGAGCCTGTTCTATTCCCTTTTAATAGATGTTAATTAAGAAAGGATGAGCAAGCAAAGATGCACTCAGCAAGCACAGTCAGAAGCTAATTCAAGACAGAACAGTGATGACCAAATCGTGGTCATAACTGAGACTGAAAACAGTGAATTTTAATAGCTCTACATCATCAAACCACCAGATTAATACAGCAGGTAACCAAGCTGAGCTACGAGATTGAAAATTAGAATGTATTATTTGGGAGCAGGCAAGAGAGGAAAGATCTGTTCCATCTGAGACCTGCTGAGAAGATTCCCTCAGCTGAGGAGGCTCCATCATGATTTCAGCATTTGAGGCCACCACCAAAAAGGATTCCTGGTTGCAATGCCTTCAGACTTAAAGATTCTCTAAAAATGCCTTTTTTTTTTCCCCAAGACAATGACTAACCACTTCAGTATTTCACTAAACATCTCAAAAATGACACAAAAAGCTACTACACAACCATCCTTTGACCTCAGACTCCCAGGCTTTGATGGGCATCAGGCTCTCACGACCAAGTCAGGCAGAAATTGTTTGCCATGTTTTGTGTGCTGGAAGACACTGGATAAGATCATTCAACCTGCTCCCTCTCCACGAGGACAAGAAAAATCTCCCATATCATAAAAAGACTTCTAGAAAAACAAAAAAAAAAAAAAAAAAGAGGAAAAAATGACCTAAACAATAAATCAACCTCCTAACGAGCTGCAGCTCCAGATTTGGTACCATGTCGATGCCAGGCTGAGCTCTAACCAATTTTTATGCCCTTGGGAGAGACAAGCTCAGGTCTGACCTGCTGTCACAGCCCCAGACACACGTCTCCACCTCCCCAACCTTCTCCTCAGGGCAGGAAATTAGTCTGAATTCCTTCTATAAGTCATTTTGAGGTATGCAGATGAATCATCTGCAGTGCCACAACACCTTCCATTTACCACTGCACTGGATGGAAGCCATTCATGAAACACTTCCTATTTTGGAGTGGAAGATGGCATTTGATTGCTTGGGACATGAAACCCAAATGTCCCCACTTCCTCCTCCAGCAGGTTACAAACTGAGGGGTGTATCCAACTGGAACACGATGCCACCACCAGAACATTCACCTCCCTAAAAACAACCTTCACACCCTGGAACCAACAACGTTCTTCAGTAACACTGGAAGACAAGTCAAGGACAGACTCCAACAAGATGCAGCAGTATTTTTGTTACCTCCCCTCTACCTCCAGCAGGAGATCATAACTTTCAGATGTCAAATATCTCCTACACTTTGTTACATGAAGTGTATTTGGGAAGGAACAATATCCTGAATATCCATGGGTACCAAACAGCAAGAATGAGTCCTTGGGACCATCTGCTGAAGATGTTCCTGCAGAAGCACCCACTCCCTGGGCTGGTTGGTGCTGCCCATCAAGAGGATGGACCTATCGTGGCTGCTTCCAACCAAAATTCTGCATCTGGAGGTACCTGCATCCTGTGCAGGAGTTGGCAGTGTGCTGGTGAAGCCTGAGGAGCCTCGCCATCAGATTTGGGTGCTACAAAAAGGCTCCAAGTAGACAGGTCCAGTCTGCCAGCTGTACCTCTGCCATTGAGGTGGTACTGAAATGGGTCTAGGTCACAGATCTTGTGAGGAGCAGCTGAGGGAGCTGGGGGTGCTGAGCCTGGAGCAAAGGAGGCTCAGGGGAGACCTTCTGGCTCTGCACAGCTCCTGACAGGAGCCTGGAGCCAGGTGGGGGTCGGGCTCTGCTCCCAAGGAACAAGCAACAGGACAAGAGGAAACAGCCTCAAGTTGCACCAAGGGAGGTTTACATTGGACATGAGGAACAATTTCTTCCCCAAAACAGTCGTGAAACCCTGTCCCAGTCTGCCCAGGGCAGTGGTGGAGTCCCCACCCCTGGAGGGGTTTCCAAGCCATGGAGATGTGGTGCTGAGGGACACGGGGCAGTGGGGACCTGTCTGTTGGTCTTGATCTTAAAGGGCTTTCCAACCCAAGATTCTATCTTCTCAGCAGCAAGTATTTCTCCCCAGTTACTGGCTGGTGGCATTTACCCTCCCTTGCCCCCCTCAGGGAGATCAGACAGGAGGTCCTGAGGCACTCAGGCTGGGTCCAAGCCCATGACATGCACCACAACTCCAGCAACACCTGTACTGATACATTTCCCAGCAGCCACCTCTGTCCTTCCTGCAAACACCAGCTCCACACAGTTACCTGCCTTGTCCTCCACAGTTTCTCACATACTTTGATAACTTACTGAGTACCACCTCAGGAGACCTCAGAGGTTCATGTACTTTCTCCTAGGGGAACAATTTGGTCCAGCACTGGCATAGAGCATTACCTCCAAGTTTCTCACCCCGTAGCACATTTTACTTCAACCATATGTCCCTGCCAGCTCCCTGGTGTTCTTCACATGGTTAGACACAAACCACACCCTCAGCATGATTCGTTCATGAAAGTCCTAAAATGTGCAAATCAAAGATATCCTAGAATCACAGAATGGTTTGGGTTGGAAGGAACCTTCAAGATCATCCAGTTCCAACCCCCTGCCATGGGCAGGGACACCTCCCACTAGACCAGGTCCTACCCCTCATCATCTGACAGAGCAGCAGCCCTGGCATGGAAGCCACGGTTGCCCTTTCCAGGCTGTGTGGCACACGTCTCATGGTTCCCCCCAAACAGCCCAGACTTCTCCTGGGTTGTAACACCCATTGCATCACCAGCCTGGAGTGCAGAACCCACCACAAAAGTGACCAGAGACAGCCACCATGCTGACTGTCTCCAAACCCAACCAAACACCCTTCCCAAGGGGCACCCACAATGCCTGCAAGGTGAAGTGACAGCAGAACACACCTTAACCAGGGACAATGAACAAAAGCCTGGAAACCCAATGATGACCCAATAAAACATGGTATGAAGTCATCTCCTTGCCCATGGCAACAGGGCTCTGTCCTCCAGCCCTTCCTCTGCTGCAAGGCTGAGGGTGCATCACTGCAGAGCTCAATTCAGTATGAGTTTCTCCAAGTTCTCTTCCTACCACAGAAGTGTGGAAAGGCTCCTTCCAGGAAACTTCTTCCTCCTGCACATCTCCAGGCGTCCTCACTCCAGCCATGAAGACGAGCCAAGGACAAGGGAGGCTTTAAACCACCTCAACAAGGATCCTCTCTCTGCCATCCACCTCCAGCAGCACTCGTTAATCCAAAGCCATCTGCACAGAGGGCTGCAGTGATGCCACCAAGGAGAAGATGCCACCAGGCAGTCTGGGAGCTGAGAACATGTGCTCAGGGAAGAATGAAGATGGGGTTGGGTTCAGTGCTGCTGCCAGCAGTGGAGGAGGCAGCTCGGCACCAGGAAATGAGGCACAGGCAGCCACCCACGGGTCCTGTGCACCCCACCAGGGAGCTCAGCAGCCCAAGGAAGCAACCACAGGTCCTTGCTCCATGAGCATCCCTGGAGCCACCTCACTTTGGAGGAACAGAGAATTTTCCTCATTGCCTTCACCCCAGCTTGGAGCTCTGGGGGGCAGAGACCGTGCCCAGAGCACCCTCAGCACAACAAACTGCAGGATAAAGTATTCAGTGGTGCCAGTGACAGGACAAGGGGCAATGGGCACAGACTGGAACCCAGGAGGTTCCACTGGAACAGAAAGAAGAACTTCCTTGCTGTGAGGGTGGCCAAGCCTGGAGCAGCTGCCCAGAGAGGCTGTGGAGTCTCCTGCTCTGGAGAGATCCCAAACCCACCTGGATGTGACCCTGGGCACCCTGCTGTGGGTGAGCTGCTGGAGCAGGGGGTGGGACAAGATGATCTCCAGAAGTCTCTTCCAGCCCCACCACGCTGGGATTTTGTATGGTCCCCAAGAGAAAAAATTAAAAAAAAAACCAAAATCAGCAAAATATGGAGATTTGGAGGAAGACATCTTCCTCATGGCCACCTCGTGCCCACCGCAGGGCAACATGCCACACGAGTGCACAAACCCACCATGGGCAGATGTCTGCGTTTGCCTACACCAGCCTCGGTTCCTGCTGGAGCTGATCCATCCATCCCACGCCAGAGATCTGGCTCACCTCAGATCCAGCTTTACTCCACTACCAGTATCAGGAGTCTCAGGAGGACTGGGGAGGAACCACAAAGAGGACAACACGCAGAGGGCTACCAAGGATGGTGGACAGAGGACATGGAGGCCACCAGAGCTCAACACAAGATGGGAACACGATTCAGCCAAGGCCTTTGAGAGGCACCTTCCAGAGCTCAGGGTTGGCTTCTGTGTCTGCCATTTGCAATTTAAATCATGGTGCTCAGCTACGCAAATCCATATTTAAATGAGGCAAGAGATAAGAGTTACAGAGGCTCTCAGAGCTTTGATAGTTTTAGGGGTATGCAAATAGGGGAATAAACAACGTGGTGAGGTGCCTACCAAGGTAGGTCTGATGCAGCTTTTGCATCCACCTCCATTTTCTCACCAGTTCACCAACTGGGTGCTCCACAAAGGTCACGTGAAGGGCTGGGTGTGTAGAGAGATGCAAAACAGACCTTATAACAAACATATTTGCTTTTAATTTCCAATTATCCCTTTCAAACACTCGATTTCCATGGCAAGCATCAAAATGAGTCATTTCTTCAGACTCTCTCCTACCCTTGGTCCAATTTCAATTTCTAGAAGCCTGAATAAAAAAAAAATTCTGTTTACAGGAATGACAGCAGTGTGGAAAAAAAAACCTTAAAAAATAATCTATTAGCTTTTTCAGTGTTTGTTTTTAATTACTTGTCATTGCCCTTCTCTAGACCTTCTCCAGCCCCTCTTGGAGTGAGTGGCCCAAAACTGACCCCAGGATTTGAGGTCCAACCTCCCCAGTGCCAAGTCCAGGGGGACAATCCCTGCCCTGCTCCTGCTGGCCTCCAAATATTTCAGGTTCTCCATAGTCTTGCATTTAATTAAGTGTTAAAGCAATAGGAACGAGATCATGGAGATAAGCAGTGAGGACACACCGCTGAGAAATCATTTCACCTTTCTGACCCCATTCCAGAGCTGGGCAAATACTGATTTTTTGTTTGGTTCACATGCCAAACTTGGGGCAAAAAGAGGAGGATTTAGGCTGAGCTGAACTGCAGTGGTCTTTGTTGTTACGTCTGGGCTTTCCATTTTGTTGAAACATCAACATTTTGGATCTTCTTCCTCCAACCCAAAATGTTTATGTCATGGCACTGGGCTTTAATCTCCTCATTAAATATGAAAAACAACAAATAAAGATTCTGGAGACCCAACAAAAGCATTTTAATAAGATGTCAAGCAAAGGGAGCTCCTGCAGCTCTCCATGTTCCTTCATCCAAGAGCTCCTGCCAAGGGAATAAATTATTCAGGTCCAATAAAAGGAGAGCTGAACTCTGCCCTGGTGCCCAGCTCCAAGTGAAGGCAGCAAAGTTTCCTGAACCTCCTATTTTAATTTAATGCCTGTAGACATACGAGCTATGGATTTGTGGTAGATAAATTACATTTTTATATGTCTATAACAATTAAGGGCTGCCTTTAGGTAGGTATAGAAGCGTTGTTAGAGCTGCTGGGGCCTCGGTCACAACTGGTGCCTTCAAGGATGTCCATCATACAGCCACCAGTGTGACCATTCCCGTGCTGGAGTGACCACCAGCATCTTCACAGATCCCTTGACCGTTTGTTTCACATGCCAGCAGAGTGGGACCATCATGATTCAGCTCCTCAGGAACCAGCCCCTGGGAACCTTTGGATAAATGTTCATTCCTGTGGCACTCCAACAGTGGAAACTGCAGAATTCTCACTGATCCTTCCATGCAAGCTCAGGGAAGAGGTGCAATTCATTTTCCCATGGCACTCGAGGGGTACTTAATGAGTTTATTTGGTTGAACACAACTTCTCAACCAGATGCCAACACTTCTATTTCAAGAAAATCATTCCCCCTCTTCCTCATGAGGATCAAAATGTCTCCAGCTACTCCATATGCCAGGAGACAAGGGGCTGCCCTGCTGGAAGTTCCAGAAATTAGTCAAAAAGCAGAGACAGGACATTCCAGAAAGTTCAGTTCTGCTCATTGCCTCCGGGTACCACACGGTCCTGGGGTGGTTTAACTTTCAGCCCAGCCACTACAGAGAAGTTTTTTACATCCCATTTACATTGAGGACCTGCACTTAGAAGCGTGGGATTGTTTTGGTTGGACGAGACCTTCAAGACCAGCAAGTTCAGCCATTAACACATCACTACCAGGGCACCACTAAACCACAGAATTGTAGAATGTTTGGGTTGGAAGGGACCCCCAAAGGCCATCTAGTCCAACCCCCTACAACAAGCAGGGACATCTCCAACCAACTAGGTCAGGTTGCTCAGCTCCCCATCAAGTCTGACCTTGAATGTCCCTCAGCACCACATCTCCATG